>NC_090033.1:16255577-16443077 GCF_037176765.1 Anolis sagrei
CTATCTATCTATCTATCTATCCATCCATCCATCCACCAATCTATCCATCCATTCACCAATACATTTTTTGTTTTCTTGCTCTATCTATCTTTCTACCAATCCATCCATCCATCCATCCACCCATTCACCAATACAGTTCTTCCTTTCTCCGTCTATCTATCTATCTACCTATCTATCTATCTATCTATCTATCTATCTATCTATCTATCCATCCATCCATCCATCTACCAATCTATCCATCCATTCACCAATACATTTTTTGTTTTCTTGCTCTATCTATCTTTCTACCAATCCATCCATCCACCCAATCACCAATACAGTTCTTCCTTTCTCCGTCTATCTATCTATCTATTGATCGATTGATCCATCCATCCATCCATCCATCTACCCATCTATCCATCCATTCACCAATACATTTTTTGTTTTCTTGCTCTATCTATCCATCCATCCACCCAATCACCAATGCAATTCTTCCTTTGTCCGTCTGTTTGTCTGTCTGTCTGTCTGTCTGCCTATCTATCTATCTATCTATCTGTCTGTCTGTCTATCTACCAATCCATCCATTCATTCACCAATGAATTAAGCATTTAAGGCCAATACTAGATAAGGACAATAGCACAGTATCAACTGCATATAAGAATAAGGGAACATGGGTAGAATGGAGCTTGGTGGCAAAGCAATGCATTAAGCATTTAAGGCCGATACCAGATAAGGACAGTAGCACAACATCATCTGCATATGAGAGTATGAAAACATGTGTAGAATAGATCTAAGGTAAATCATACATGGATATGTTGAACATAGTAGGAACCAGTATCCAACCCTGTTTGACCCCATATGTAGCACTCATTCTAGATGTTAGCTGGCCTTCCTCAGAGCATTTAATGTGACAAACAGTGGGACAGATACTCAGGCACACATTAGGTTGGCACAACAGTCTTGGTGGGCATAGTACGGGGGCCAAGGTGGCCTTCTCACACCTCTGAGGGGAACAACAGGAAGCCGCTGAACACACTGTCGGCGTCGGGACCCGTGTAAATGTTGTTGTTCCCATCTTTGGGGTCCCGCTCCAGCCAAACCCGCTCCCCCTCAGCCAGCTTGAGGACGCTGCTGCCCGAGTTGACCTGAAAGATCCTGTGGTTGTTTTCATCGCAGAAGGTGGCCACCACAGTGCCTTTGTGCATGAGGCGGAGGCAGAGGCTGCCGCTGGAAACTACCTGGAAGCTGAAGTAATAGTACCCGGGGTCTTTGCAGGTGAACTCCCCAGTCAGAGCGCTGTAGCGGTTGTCTTGGTTGGTGATGACGTTGTCGAAGACTACGGCGTTGGCATTTGGGGTCGGGCCCGGGGACTGCCGGGTGGCCGAGAAGGCCGTCCGGATCTGGTCCTGGACGTTGCTGACTTGGCCTTTGACGCCTTTGCTCCCCATGGGGCCTGCTGGGCCTGCAGGGCCATCTGCGCCGTGATAGCCTTGGTTGCCAGGCTTTCCTGGGGGTCCAGGCTGCCCCGGGTCACCTTTGAGTCCGCGGACACCCGTGCTTCGTGCGGCCATACCTTGGAGAAAAGCAGAGGCAGTGTCATGAATACTTAAACACTTAATACTTCATAAATTTTCAGTTACGTGTGGATGGGTGACACTCCTCCCTCCCACAGAACCAGAGATGACACAGACACGCAGATGGAGTAAAAATGGCCACAACTTAATTTATTAATTACAGGAACACAGGGTTGGCTGCTAGGCATGGGTTCTGGATCAAGATCGATCAGCCCGCTGCTGACCGATACCTGATGAGTCCAACAGGGGGCCCACTGGCAGAGCATCCCTACCCCACCTCGGATACCCTTGGGTGCCCAGCCTAGTGAGAAAGGGACCTCCGAGGTGGGGAGCAGTGGAAGTGGCGAGGACGAAGAGGCCACCACTGAGTGGGCAGAACATCCCTACCCCACCTCGGAGACCCTTGCGTGCCCAGCCTGACGAGGAAGGGCCCTCCGAGGTGGGGAGCACTGGAAGTGGCAAGGACGAGGAGGCCACCACTGAGTGGACAGAGCATCCCTACCCCACCTTAGAGACCCTTGGGTACCCAGCCTGACGAGGAAGGGACCTCCAAGGTGGGGAGCAGTGGAAGTGGCGAGGACGAGGAGGCCACCACTGAGTGGGCAGAGCATCCCTACCCCACCTCAGAGACCCTTGGGTACCCAGCCTGATGAGGAGGGGGACCTCCGAGGTGGGGAGCAGTGGAAGTGGCGAGGACGAGGAGGCCACCACTGAGTGGGCAGAGCATCCCTACCCCACCTCGGAGACGCTTGGGTGCCCAGCCTGACGAGGAGGGGACCTCCGAGGTGAGGAGCAGTGGAAGTGGCGAGGACGAGGAGGCCACCACTGAGTGGGCAGAGCATCCCTAACCCACCTTGGAGGCCCATTGGGTGCCCAACCTGGTGAGGAAGGAGCCTCTGAGTTGGGGAGCAGTGGAGGCAGTGAGGAGGAGGCCACTGCGAAGTAGAGGTACTCTGTCCGCTTGAGTGGTTGGAGTGTCCCTACTTCGTGGATTTTCACTTATCACTGGTGGTCCTGGAACGGAATCACTGTATATCACTGTTAGTTTTTTGGGTTGTATGGCCATGTTCCAGCAGTATTTTCTCCTAATGTTTCACCTGCATCTGTGGCCGCCAGTTTCAGAGGTCTCTTGGGAGCTTACACCTGTGCTAAGTGAGGGATCACTGTATATCACTGTTAGATTTTTGGCATGTATGGCCATGTTTTAGCAGCAATTTCTCCTAATGTTTCACCTGCATCTGTGGCTGGCATCTTCAGAGGTATCTTGGCAGTGAGGCAAGTGGAGTGTTCATACAGTGTTCCCTCGCTACTTCATGGTTCGCTTATTTCAGGCTTGCTGTTTTGTGGGGAGTAGCGAAGGAACACTGTATTGCTGCTCCCCGTTCCTTCCTTGCCAGGCTGGGCACCCAAGAGGCCACCAAGGTGGGGAGCAGTGGAAGTGGCGAGGACGAGGAGGCCACCACTGAGTGGGCAGAGCATCCCTACCCCACCTCGGAGACCCTTAGGTGCCCAGCCTAGTGAGAAAGGGGCCTCCAAGGTGGGGAGCAGCGGAGGTGGCGAGGACAAGGAGGCCACCACTGAGTGGGCAGAGCATCCCTACCCCACCTCGGAGACCCTTGGGTGCCCAGCCTAGTGAGAAAGGGACCTCCAAGGTGGGGAGCAGCGGAGGTGGCGAGGACAAGGAGGCCACCACTGAGTGGGCAGAGCATCCCTACCCCACCTCGGAGACCCTTAGGTGCCCAGCCTAGTGAGAAAGGGACCTCTGAGGTGTGGAGCAGCGGAGGTGGCGAGGACGAGGAGGCCACCACTGAGTGGGCAGAGCATCCCTACCCCCACCTTGGAGGCCCATTGCGTGCCCAGCCTGGTGAGGAAGGGGCCTCTGAGGTGGGGAGCAGCAGAGCCAGTGAGGAGGAGGCCACTGTGAAGTAGGGGTACTCGGTCCGCTTGAGTGGTTGGAGTGTCCCTACTTCGTGGATTTTCACTTATCGCTGGTGGTCCTGGAATGGAATCACTGTATATCATTGTTAGTTTTTTGGGTTGTATGGCCATGTTCCAGCAGCATTTTCTCCTAATGTTTCACCTGCATCTGTGGCTGGCATCTTCAGAGGTCTCTCGGCAGTGAGTATATAGAGTGTTCCCTCACTACTTCATGTTTCGCCTCTTGCGGAC
The DNA here is from genome assembly GCF_037176765.1 of Anolis sagrei. Taxonomy (NCBI): domain Eukaryota; kingdom Metazoa; phylum Chordata; class Lepidosauria; order Squamata; family Anolidae; genus Anolis; species Anolis sagrei. The sequence goes on from NC_090033.1 coordinate 16,259,300, forward strand.
TCGCTGCTTCGCGGGGAGCAGCAAGAGAACACTGCATTGCTGCTCCCATTCCTTCCTCCTTAGGCTGGGTGCCCAAGGGGCCTCCGAGGTGGGAGTGGTGAGGATGAGGAGGCCACCACCAAGTGGGCAGAGCATCCCTACCCCCCCCCCCCCGAGACCCTTGGATGCCCAGCCTGGTGAGAAAGGGGCCTCCAAGGTGGGGAGCAGCGGAGGTGGTGAGGAGGAGGATGCTGCCACTGAAGAGGGCCTCAGCAGTGGTGTCCTCCTCCTCGTGAACTCTGCTACTCTCTGCTTCATCCTCGCCAGGCTGGGTGCCAAGCTTGGGTGCTCAGCCTGGTGAGGAAGGGGCCTCTGAGGTGGGGAGCAGAGGAGGCAGTAAGGAGGAGGCCACTGCAAAGTAGGGGCCACCACTGAAGAGGGCCTCGGCGGTGGCCGTAGGGCCATAGAGACACTGAAGAGGGCCTTGGCGGTGGTGTCCTCCTCCTCGTGAACTCTGCTGCCACTACTGAAGAGGGCCTCAGCGGTGGCCACAGAGCCATAGAGCCACTGAAGAGGGCCTTGGGGGTGGTGTCCTCCTCCTCGTGAACTCTGCTGCCACCACTAAAGAGGGTCTCGGCGGTGGCCGTAGAGCCATAGAGACACTGAAGAGGGCCTTGGGGGTGGTGTCCTCCTCCTCATGAACTCTGCTGCCACCACTGAAGAGGGTCTCGGCAGTGGCCGTAGAGCCATAGAGCCACTGAAGAGGGCCTCGGCGGTGGTGTCCTCCTCCTCTTGAACTCTGCTGCCACCACTGAAGAGGGCCTCAGCGGTGGCCATAGAGCCACTGAAGAGGACCTCGACGGAGGTGTCCTCCTCCTCATGAACTCTGCTGCCACCACTGAAAAGGGCCTCGCCGGTGGCCGTAGGGCCATAGAGACACTGAAGAGGGCCCCGGTGGTGGTGTCCTCCTCCTCGTGAACTCTACTGCGACCACTGAAGAGGGCCTCGGCAGTGGCCATAGAGCCATAGAACCACTGAAGAGGACCTTGGCGGTGGTGTCCTCCTCCTCATGAACTCTGCTGCCACCACTGAAGAGGGTCTCGGCGGTGGCCGTAGGGCCATAGAGTCACTGAAGAGGGCCTCGACGGTGGTGTCCTCCTCCTCGTGAACTCTGCTGCCACCACTGAAGAGGGTCTCGGCAGTGGCCGTAGGGCCATAGAGTCACTGAAGAGGGCCTCGGCGGTGGTGTCCTCCTCCTCATGAACTCTGCTGCCACCACTGAAGAGGGCCTCGGCAGTGGCCATAGAGCCATAGAGACACTGAAGAGGGCCTTGGGGGTGGTGTCCTCCTCCTCATGAACTCTGCTGCCACCACTGAAGAGGGTCTCGGCGGTGGCCGTAGGGCCATAGAGACACTGAAGAGGGCCTTGGGGGTGGTGTCCTCCTCCTCGTGAACTCTGCTGCCACCACTGAAGAGGGCCTCGGCGGTGGTCCTATGACCATAGAGCTACTGAAGAGGGCCTTGGCGGTGGTGTCCTCCTCGTGAACTCTGTTGCCACCACTGAAGAGGGCCTCGGCGGTGGTCCTATGACCATAGAGCTACTGAAGAGGGCCTCGGCGGTGGTGTCCTCCTCCTCGTGAACTCTACTGCCACCACTGAAGAGGGCCTCAGCGGTGGCCATAGAGCTGTAGAGCCACTGAAGAGGACCTCGGCGGTGGTGTCCTCCTCCTCTTGAACTCTGCTGCCACCACTGAAGAGGGCCTCGCCAGTGGCCGTAGAGCCATAGCGACACTGAAGAGGGCCTTGGCAGTAGTGTCCTCCTCCTTGTGAACTCTGCTGCCACCACTGAAGAGGGCCTCAGCAGTGGTCCTATGACCATAGAGCTACTGAAGAGTGCCTCAGCGGTGGTGTCCTCCTCCTTGTGAACTCTGCTGCCACCACTGAAGAGGGCCTCAGCGGTGGTCCTATGACCATAGAGCTACTGAAGAGGGCCTCAGCGGTGGTGTCCTCCTCCTTGTGAACTCTGCTGCCACCACTGAAGAGGGCCTCAGCGGTGGTCCTATGACCATAGAGCTACTGAAGAGGGCCTTGGTGGTGGTGTCCTCCTCCTCGTGAACTCTGCTGCCACCCCTGAAGAGGGCCTCAGCGGTGGCCACAGAGCCGTAGAGCCACTGAAGAGGACCTCAGCGGTGGTGTCCTCCTCCTCGTGAACTCTGTTGCCACCACTGAAGAGGGCCTCAGCGGTGGTCCTATGACCATAGAGCTACTGAAGAGGGCCTCAGCGGTGGTGTCCTCCTCCTTGTGAACTCTGCTGCCACCACTGAAGAGGGCCTCAGCGGTGGTCCTATGACCATAGAGCTACTGAAGAGGGCCTCAGCGGTGGTGTCCTCCTCCTTGTGAACTCTGCTGCCACCACTGAAGAGGGCCTCAGCGGTGGTCCTATGACCATAGAGCTACTGAAGAGGGCCTTGGTGGTGGTGTCCTCCTCCTCGTGAACTCTGTTGCCACCACTGAAGAGGGCCTCAGCGGTGATGTCCGCTTCCTCGTGGACTCTGCTGCCGCCACTGAGGAGGCCTCAGCGGTGGCCATAGATCCACTGAAGAGGACCTTGGCAGTGGTGTCCTCCTCCTCGTGAACTCTTCTGCTCCCCGCTCCATCCTCACCAGGCTGGGTGCCAAGCTTGGGCGCCCAACCTGGCGAGGAAGGGACCTCTGAGGTGGGGAGCAGAGAGCCCGGAAGAATCACAGCAACCCAGTGATTCGGGCCATGAAAGCTTTCGATAAAATATAAATAATATAAATAAATAAAAATAAACATACCGTAAATAAATATAAATAACTAGCTATACCCAGCCACGCGTTTCTGTGGCATACTCTGTGGCAACCCTCTTCTACCCTCATGGTGGAAAAGCACAATCAAAGCACTTTTGACAGATGGTTGATAAGAATAATAGAATGGTAGGGTAGGAAGAGACCTCCAAGGGCCATCCAGTCCAGCCCCTTTTGGAAAATGGGAAAAGCACAATCTAACCACTCCTAAGAGATGGCCAGCCTCAAGTTGATGATGATGATGGAATCCTATGGTAGGAAGAGACCTCCAAGAGCCATCTAGTCCAGCCCCTTCTGGCATAAGGGAAAAGCGCAATCAAACCACTCCTGAGAGATGGCCATTCAGGCTCAGTATAATACGACTACTACTACTACTACTACTACTACTACTACTACTAATAATAATAATAATAAAAGAATCGTAGGATAGGAAGAGACTTCCATAGAATCATAGAATCATAGAATCAAAGAGTTGGAAGAGACCTCATGGGCCATCCAGTCCAACCCCATTCTGCCAAGAAGCAGGAATATTGCATTCAAATCACCCCTGACAGATGGCCATCCAGCCTCTGCTTAAAAGCTTCCAAAGAAGGAGCCTCCACCACACTCCGGGGCAGAGAGTTCCACTGCTGAACGGCTCTCACAGTCAGGAAGTTCTTCCTCATGTTCAGATGGAATCTCCTTCCAGGAGCCATCCAGTGCAACCCCTTTTGGCCAATGGGAGAAGCACAATCTAACCACTCCTGACAGATAGCCAGGCTCAGGTTAATAATAATAAGAACAATAGCAATAATAATAATAGCAGTCCACTTACATCTGGAGAGTACTGTGAATCAAAACAAAGATGAATCTGGACCAAACTTGGGAAGAAAACTCAATATGGCAAAATTTGTACACAGTGGAGTTTGGGGTAAACCTTGACATTTGGGAGTTGCTTGTGGTGGGGGGGGGGCGCGATGGGCCCTTCACTCTTTCACCCGACGTAGGACAGAAGGGGAAAGAAGGGAGGGAAGGAAGGAAGGCAGGAAGGAAAGACAGAAGATAAGGGGAAGAAGGAAAACGAAGGAAGGAAGGGGAAAGGTGGGAAGGAGGGAGAGAGAAAAAACAGAAGGGGAAGAAGGGAATGAAGAAAAGAAAGGGCAGAAGATAACAGGAAGAAGGAAAGGAAGGATGGGCAGAAGATAAGGTGAAGAAGGGAAGAATGGAAAGGAAAGGTAGGACGCTGTGATGGGTTCTCCTTTTATTAAGGATTTATAAGTTCTTTTTGGTTTTTTGTTATTTTTTTATTATTGTTGGTCACACCTTGTATGGTAAGGAGTTTTGTTGCCAAGTTTGGTGGGTATTGGCCCAGCGGTTCTTTTGTTTTTAAGCCACTCACGACAACATGAACGTTTTTATATATATAGATTGTAATATAATAATATAAATAGTATAAATAATAGAAATAATAGAAATAATATAATAAAAATAAAAAATAAAAAGAAATATTAATATAAATAAATAATAATATAATATAATAAAAATAAAAATAATATAAATAAATATGAATAATATAAATAAATAAATAATAGTGATTCTATACCTGGTTCGCCCACATCACCCTTCTGTCCCAGTCGTCCGTCTCGGCCCGGAGCCCCCGGATGCCCATCTCTGCCATTGGGAGCTTGGCAGACGCTTCCCTGAGGAGTGGTCGGATCCAGGATGAGGACCAACAGGTACACAACCAGCCAGGATTTGCTTCCCATGTTGCCTGTGGGGAAATGGAGGAGAGAAATGAGTGAGCACTGTTCTGTCTCATGCTTCCGGAAGGGGGAATTCTCACTCCCAAGGACAGACCTACAGAGTAGACATCGGACCATCATGGCAACCCAAGGGTTACAAAGCATGGCCACAATCCTACATCTGAATCATATAATCATAGAGTTGGGAGAGACCTAGTGGGCAAGCCAGTCCAATTTGATGGGTGAGAGCAAGGGGGCTGATGTGATTGACAATGGCAACTGCATGCTGCTGTTTTTTTTCCTTGTCAGCCAATCACATGGCTTCCTGCAAAACTGTCTACCCTCCTCAGTGTCTGTGTTGGAGGTCTGGTGGTGCAATGGGTTAAACCCTTGTGCCGACAAGACTTGCTGGCCAACAGCTCAGCAGTTGAAACAGTTCAACAGGTCAGCGGGTTGAGCTCCCTCTGTCAGCTCCAGCTCCCTGTGCAGGGACAGGAGAGAAGTGTTGGGGTTCAGCCTGCGTGTGAACCTGAACCCGATTCTCTGATTGCCGAACCTGAACCAGATTCTCTGATTGTTTTTTCTAATGCTACTGAAAATGTATTTCTCCCTGAGGGTAATGAAAATGATTCTGAGGTCAGTGGCTTAGAAAGTGAAACTACACATTCTGATGAGAATGTTGCAGAGCCAAGCGGTGATAGCTCTCCAGAGGAGCTAACACCTGGCTTCCTTAATGAGGATAGAAAAGGACAGATTTGGAAAAACAGGAGCGAATCGCAGAGTCTGCGAAGGTCAAGCAGATTAAGGGAAAAGGAAACACAGGCTTCAAAGCCTGGAGGCGTGTCAAGAAACAGTTTCTTCAGTTTTAAGTGCCTCTCGCCGGGTTGTCTCATTAGATCAGGCATCGTTTAGACTGAGGCATTACCTTGGCAGATTTCCCTGTTTCCCGTGGTCTACATCCCAAGAGGCTTCTAGTGCTCGGTTAGTAAATTGCTAACAGGTTCCAGGTTTTTACAGTATTGCTTTTGGAATTTTGACCTAATTCATGGATATTCCTGACTGCTGAATTTTACTGTGGCTTTTTGACTTTGCATTTTCCTCTATTTTGTAACCATTTTTCATCAATAAAAAGGGATTGTTTTTTTCCCACAGTCAAGATTGTTATCTTATGGTCTCGTTTCCTGCTCTGGGTTGCAACAAGAAGCCTCCCACAAGGATGGTTAAACATCAAACATCTGGGTTTCCCCTGAGCAACGTCCTTGCAGGCACCCAATTATCTCACACCAGAAGCAACTTGCAGTTTCTCAAGTCTCTTATGACATGAAAAAAAAACCTTCCATAATTGTGACCTCTGAATTGCCTCACTTTCAGTCCCAGCATACCATAGTGTTGTGTTGAAGCCCCTAGAAGAATGTTTGAGGTTTCTAAACACAACTTGACAGAAACTTCCAGTGGTTGTATGAAACCATATTGTTGTGTTGGAGGAAGTAGAAGAATGTTCTAGATTATTCAGTACTGCTTTATGGAAACATCCAGTAGTTGGATCATGGTTGTTGTGTTGAAGCACCTAGAAGAATGTATTAGATTCCTCAACACAACTTGATGGAAACGGTCCTAGAAGAATGTTCTAGGTTCCTCAACACAACTTGACAGAAACTTCCAGTGGTGGTATGAAAACATATTGTTGTGTTGGAGGAACTAGAAGAATGTTCTAGATTACTCAGTACTGCTTTATGGAAACATCCAGTAGTTGGATCATGGTTGTATGAAACCATGGCTGTGACCATTGAATTGCCTCTTTTTCAGCCCCAGCAAACCACATTGTTGTGTTGAAGCACCTAGAAGAATGTTCTAGGTTCCTCAACACAACTTGACAGAAACTTCCAGTGGTGGTATGAAACCATATTGTTGTGTTGGAGGAACTAGAAGACTGTTCTAGATTACTCAGTACTGCTTTATGGAAACATCCAGTAGTTGGATCATGGTTGTATGAAACCATGGCTGTTACCATTGAATTGCCTCTTTTTCAGCCCCAGCAAACCATATTGTTGTGTTGAAGCACCTAGAAGAATGTATTAGGTTCCTCAACACAACTTGATGGAAACGGTCCTAGAATAATGTTCTAGATTCCTCAACACAATTTGACAGAAACGTCCAGTGGTTGTATGAAACCATATTGTTGTGTTGGAGGAACTAGAAGAATGTTCTAGATTATTCAGTACTGCTTTATGGAAACATCCAGTAGTTGGATCATGGTTGTATGAAACCATGGCTGTGACCATTGAATTGCCTCTTTTTCAGCCCCAGCAAACCACATTGTTGTGTTGAAGCACCTAGAAGAATGTTCTAGGTTCCTCAACACAACTTGACAGAAACTTCCAGTGGTTGTATGAAACCCTATTGTTGTGTTGGAGGAACTAGAAGAATGTTCTAGATTACTCAGTACTGCTTCATGGAAACATCCAGTAATTGGATCATGGTTGTATGAAACCATGGCTGTTACCATTGAATTGCCTTTTTTCAGCCCCAGCAAACCACATTATTGTGTTGAAGCACCTAGAAGAATGTATTAGGTTCCTCAACACAACTTAATGGAAACAGTCCTAGAATAATGTTCTAGGTTCCTCAACACAACTTGACAGAAACTTCCAGTGGTTGTATGAAACCCTATTGTTGTGTTGGAGGAACTAGAAGAATGTTCTAGATTACTCAGTACTGCTTTATGGAAACATCCAGTAGTTGGATCATGGTTGCCTCGAGGACATGACCATATAGCCCAAAAAACCCCACAAGAACCTACCTTCCATAATTGTCTGGGGTGGGAGGGGACCAGGGAGCCGATTATTATTATTATTATTATTATTATTATTATTATTATTATTATTATTCTGACACAAAAACCCAGTATGGACTGGATGGCCCATGAGGTCTCTTCCAACTCTTTGATTCTATGATTCTATGAAATGAGATGTATATGCTGGATTTCGTATCACAAAATCACAAGTTGAACACTTCCCAAGCGTCTAGGACTGTGTGATGTATTATTATTATTATTATTATTATTATTATTATTATTATTATTATTATTATTCTGACACATAAACACAGTATGTCACAGCAAATGAGATATATATGCAAAATCACAAAATCACAAGATGAACACTTCCCAAGCGTCTAGGACTGTGTGATTATTATTATTATTAGTATTAGTATTATTGATATGAGCATTGGACTAAGACTCACACTCTCCTCTCAGCCTCATACAAAGACAATGGCACGCCTTCTCTATCTTGCCCGGAACGCCTAAGGTTGCCATAACTTGGCATTGACTTGAACGTGCACAACAAAACGCACAAAAGACCAACAACAAAGCAAGGTATTGGAAGACATTGATTGTTCAGTGTCAGAGATCTCTAGGATATGCCCTAGGAATGTATCAAAGTGCTATGAATGTATAATGTTGAAGTAATTGAACTAGACGGTCATTGCAACCTCTTCCAACCCAACAATTCGATGGTTGTCGAATTCTATGGTTCTCCATAAATTCTATTAATCCAAGACGAAATAAAGGATTGCTTACCTCTTCAGAAGAGATCTCCACCACGTTCTTTGAGAAGGAAGAATGTGCCCTGGTCGGCCTCGCAAATAAAGGAAGTTGAAAGGAAGAGTGATTGTTTTTGGCTGAATTGCAGAAAGCAAAGTTTCCCTTCCTTCTTTCCATTGCTTACCCTTGCCTTCCCTCAAACCACAAACTCAACAACTCAGCTCAGAAATCTCCCCATTGTCCATCTCTCTCTGCAAACCAATTTCTCCGCTTTGCTTCCATGTAAAAGGTGGACATTCTATATCATGGTTGAATGGAGAATGTTCTAGGTTCCTCAACACAGCTTTATGTTCTAGGTTTCTCTAAATTATGGACCTTTCCTCATTATCAGCCCCAGAATGTTGGAGGACCTAAAAGAATGCTCTAGGCTCCTCAACATAATTTGATGGAAATTTCCAGTTGTTAAATGACACCAGAGGATAATCCAACACAACAATAGGTTATGAGGAACCTAGATAACCTTCTAGGTTCCTCATAAAAATTTAATAGAAATGTCCAGTGGTTGGATCATGGTTCTATGAAATCATAGCGGTGACCATTGTATTGCCTCACTTTCAACTACCAGTGGTTGTATGAAACCATATTGTTGTGTTGGAGGACCTAGATGAATGTTCTAGGTTCCTCAGCACTGTTTTATGGAAACATCCAGTAGTTGGATCACGGTTGTATGAAACCATGGCTGTGACCATTGAATTGCCTCACTTTGAGCCCAAGCGTACCATATTGTTGTGTTGGAGAATAATCCAACATAACAATAGGTTATGAGGAACCTAGATAATCTTCTGAGTTCCTCATAAAAATTTGATAGAAATGTCCAGTGGTTGGCTGACAGTTGTATGAAACCATAGCGGTGACCATTGTGTTGCCTCACTTTCAGCCTCAGTGTACCATATTGTTGTGTTGGAGGATAATCCAACACAATAGTTCATGAGGAGCCTAGATAATCTTCTGAGTTCCTCACAAAAATTTGATAGAAATGTCCAGTGGTTGGATCACAGTTGTATGAAACCATAGCGGTGACCATTGAATTGCCTCACTTTCAGCCCAAGCGTACCATATTGTTGTGTTGGAGGACCTAGAAGAATCTTCGAAGTTCCTCAACACAGCTCGATGGAAATTTCCAGGGCTTGGATCATAGTTGTATGAAACCATGGCTGTGACCATTGAATTGCCTCTCTCTCAGCCCCAGCATACCCCATTGTGTTGAAGGACCTGGAAGAATCTTCTAGGTTCCTCAACAGAACTTGATGGAAATTTCCAGTGGTTATACGACATCGTAGCTGTGTCCATTAAATTGCCTTGCTTTCAGTCCTAGCAAACCATATTGTTGTGCTGGAGGATCTAGAAGAATGTTTGAGCTTCCTCAACACAGCTTGATAGAAATTTCCAGTTCTAGGGTCATGGTTGTATGAAACCATAGCTGTGACCATTGAATTGCCTCACTTTCAGCCCCAGCGTACCATATTATTTTGTTGAAGGACCTAGAAGAATGTTATAGGTTCCTCAACAATGGTCACACCATGGCTGTGACCACTGAATTGCCTTACTTTCAGTCCTAGTAAACCATATTGTTGTGTTGGAGAACCTAGAAGAATGTGAAATGGAAATGTCCAGTAGTTGGATCATGATCCTATGAACATGTCTGTGACCATTGAATGGCCTTGCTTTCAGCCCCAGCATTCCATTGTGTTCTGTTGGAGGACCTAGAAGAATTTTCTAGATTTCTCAAGACAGCTCAATGGAAATTTCCAGTGGTTGGATCATGATTGTATGAAACCATGGCTGTGACCATTGAATTTCCTCACTTTCAAGCCCAGCATACCAAACTGTTGTGTTGGAGGTCCTAGAAGAATGTTCTAAGTTCCTAAACACAACTTGACAGAAACTTCCAGTGGTTGTATGAAACCATATTGTTGTGTTGGAGGACCTAGAAGAATGTTTTAGGTTACTCAGTACTGCTTTATGGAAACATCCAGTAGTTGGATCACGGTTGTATGAAACCATGGCTTTGACCATTTAATTGCCTCTTTTTCAGACCTAGCAAACCATATTGTTGTGTTGAAGCACCTAGAAGAATGTTCTAGGTTCCTCAAGACAAATCGATGGAAAAGATCCTATAAGAATGTTCTAGGTTCCTAAACACAACTTGATAGAAACTTCCAGTGGTTGTATGAAACCATATTGTTGTGTTGGAGGACCTAGAAGAATGTTCCAAGTTCCTCAACACAGCTCGATGGAAATTTCCAGAGCTTGGATCATAGTTGTATGAAACCATGGCTGTGACCATTGAAATCCCAGTGTACCATAGTGTTGTGTTGAAGCCCCTAGAAGAATGTTCTAGGTTCCTCAAGACAAATTGATGAAAACGATCCTAGAAGAATGTTCTAGGTTCCTCAACACCATTTGACGGAAACTACAAGTGGTTGTATGAAACCATATTGTTGTGTTGGAGGACCTAGATGAATGTTCTAGGTTCCTCAGCACTGTTTTATGGAAACATCCAGTAGTTGGATCACGGTTGTATGAAACCGTGGCTGTGACCATTTAATTGTCTCTTTTTCAGCCCCAGCAAACCATATTGTTGTGTTGGAGGATAATCCAACACAACAATAGGTTATGAGGAACCTAGATAATCTTCTGAGTTCCTCATAAAATTTTGATAGAAATGTCCAGTGGTTGGATCACGGTTGTATGAAACCATAGCGATGACCATTGAATTGCCTCATTATCAGCCCAGCACGTTGGAGGACCTAAAAGAATGCTCTAGGCTCCTCAACATAATTTGATGGAAATTTCCAGTGGTTAAACGACACCATAGCTGTGAATGTTCAAAGTTCCTCATCACAGCTCGATGGAAATTTCCAGTGCTTGGATCATATTTGTATGAAACCATGGCTGAGACCATTGAATTGCCTCACTTTCAGCCCCTGTGTACCATGTTGTTTTGTTGAAGGACCTAGAAGAATGTTCAAGGTTCCTCAACAGAGCTCAATGGAAATTTCCAGTGGTTGCCTCATGGTTGTATGAAACCATGGCTGTGACCATTCAATTGCCTCACTTTCAAGACCAGCATACCATATTGTTGTGTTGGAAGTCCTAGAACAATGTTCTAGGTTCCTTGACACAACTTGACAAACACTTCCAGTGGTTGTATGAAACCATGTTGTTTTGTTGGAGGACCTAGAATAATGTTCTAGGTCCCTCAGCACTGCTTTATGGAAACATCCAGTAGTTGGATCATGGTTGTATGAAAACATGGCTGTGACCATTGAATTGCCTCTTTTTCAGCCCCAGTAAACCATATTGTTGTATTGAATCACCTAGAAGAATGTTCTTGGCTCCTCAACACAACTTGATGGAAATGGTCCTAGAAGAATGTTCTAATTCCTCAACACAATTTGACAGAAACTTCTAGTGGTTTTATGAAACCACATTGTTGTGTTGGAGGACCTAGAAAAATGTTCTAGATTCCTCAGCACTGTTTCATGGAAACATCCAGTAGTTAGATTACGGTTGTATGAAACCGTGGCTGTGACCATTGAGTTGTCTCACTTTCAGCCCCAGTGTACCATATTGTTGTGTTGGAGGATAATCCAACACAACAATAGGTTATGAGGAACCTAGATAATCTTCTGAGTTCCTCATAAAAATTTGATAGAAATGTCCAGTGGTTGGATCACGGTTGTATGAAACAATAGCGGTGACCATTGAATTGCCTCACTTTCAGCCCAAGCGTACCATATTGTTGTGTTGGAGGACCTAGAAGAATGTTCAAAGTTCCTCAACGCAATGGAAATTTCCAGTGGTTAAACGACAGCATAGCTATGTCCATTGAATTGCCTTACTTTCAGGCCCAGCAAACCATATTGTAATGTTGGAGGATCTAGAAGAATGTTCTAGATTCCTCAATACCACTTTATGAAAATGTCCAATAGTTGGATCATGATTGTATGAAACCATGGCTATGACCATTGAATTGCCTCACTTTCGGCCCAAGCATACCATATTGTTGTGTTGGAGGACCTAGAAGAATGTTCGAAGTTCCTCAACACAGCTCGATGGAAATTTCCAGGGCTTGGATCATAGTTGTATGAAACCATGGCTGTGACCATTGAATTGCCTCTCTCTCAGCCCCAGCATACCACATTGTGTTGAAGGACCTGGAAGAATCTTCTAGGTTCCTCAACACAACTTGATGGAAATTTCCAGTGGTTATACGACATCGTAGCTGTGACCATTAAATTGCCTTGCTTTCAGTCCTAGCAAACCATATTGTTGTGTTGGAGGATCTAGAAGAATGTTTGAGCTTCCTCAACACAGTTTGATAGAAATTTCCAGTGCTAGGGTCATGGTTGTATGAAACCATAGCTGTGACCATTAAATTGCCTCACTTTCAGCCCCAGCGTACCATATTATTTTGTTGAAGGACCTAGAAGAATTATAGGTTCCTCAACAATGGTCATACCATGGCTGTGACCACTGAATTGCCTTACTTTCAGTCCTAGTAAACCATATTGTTGTGTTGGAGAACCTAGAAGAATGTGAAATGGAAATGTCCAGTAGTTGGATCATGATCCTATGAACATGTCTGTGACCATTGAATGGCCTTGCTTTCAGCCCCAGCATTCCATTGTGTTCTGTTGGAGGACCTAGAAGAATTTTCTAGATTTCTCAAAACAGCTCAATGGAAATTTCCAGTGGTTGGATCATGATTGTATGAAACCATGGCTGTGACCATTGAATTTCCTCACTTTCAAGCCCAGCATACCAAACTGTTGTGTTGGAGGTCCTAGAAGAATGTTCTAAGTTCCTAAACACAACTTGACAGAAACTTCCAGTGGTTGTATGAAACCATATTGTTGTGTTGGAGGACCTAGAATAATGTTCTAGGTTACTCAGTACTACTTTATGGAAACATCCAGTAGTTGGATCATGGTTGTATGAAACCATGGCTGTGACCATTGAATTGCCTCTTTTTCAGCCCCAGCAAACCATATTGTTGTGTTGAAGCACCTAGAAGAATGTTCTAGGTTCCTCAAGACAAATAGATGGAAACGATCCTAGAAGAGTGTTCTAGGTTCCTAAACACAACTTGATAGAAACTTCCAGTGGTTGTATGAAACCATATTGTTGTGTTGGAGCACCTAGAAGAATGTTCTAGGTTCCTCGAACAACTTGATGAAAACGGTTCTAGAAGAATGTTCTAGGTACTGTAACACAATTTGACGGAAACTTCCAGTGGTTGTATGAAACCATATTGTTGTGTTGGAGGACCTAGAAGAATGTTCTAGGTTCCTCGAACAACTTGATGAAAACGGTTCTAGAAGAATGTTCTAGGTACTGTAACACAATTTGACGGAAACTTCCAGTGGTTGTATGAAACCATATTGTTGTGTTGGAGGACCTAGAAGAATGTTCGAAGTTCCTCAACACAGCTCGATGGAAATTTCCAGAGCTTGGATCATAGTTGTATGAAACCATGGCTGTGACCATTGAAATCCCAGCGTACCATAGTGTTGTGTTGAAGCCCCTAGAAGAATGTTCTAGGTTCCTCAAGACAAATCGATGGAAACGATCCTAGAAGATTGTTCTAGGTTCCTCAACACAATTTGACAGAAACTTCCAGTGCTTTTATGAAACGATATTGTTGTGCTGGAGGACCTAGACAAATGTTTTAGGTTCCTCAGCACTGTTTCATGGAAACATCCAATAGTTGGATCACGGTTGTATGAAACCATAGCGGTGACCATTGAGTTGCCTCACTTTCAGCCCCAACGTACCATATTGTTGTGTTGGAGAATAATCCAACACAACAATAGGTTATGAGGAACCTAGATAATCTTCTGAGTTCCTCATAAAAATTTCATAAAAATGTCCAGTGGTTCGATCGCGGTTGTATGAAACCATAGCGGTGACCATTGAATTGCCTTACTTTCAGCCCCAGCGTACCATATTGTTGTGTTGGAGGATAATCCAACACAACAATAGGTTATGAGGAGCCTAGATAATCGTCTAGGTTCCTCATAAAAATTTAATAGAAATGTCCAGTGGTTGGATCATGGTTCTATGAAATCATAGCGGTGACCATTATATTGCCTCACTTTCAACTACCAGTGGTTGTATGAAACCATATTGTTGTGTTGGAGGACCTAGATGAATGTTCTAGGTTCCTCAGCACTGTTTTATGGAAACATCCAGTAGTTGGATCATGATGGTATGAAACTGTGGCTGTGACAATTGAATTGCCTCTTTTTCAGCCCCAGCAAACTATATTGTTGTGTTGGAGGATAATCCAACACAACAATAGGTTATGAGGAACCTAGATAATCTTCTAGGTTCCTCATAAAAATTTGATAGAAATGTGCGGTGGTTGGATCACGGTTGTATGAAACCATAGCGGTGACCATTGAATTGCCTCACTTTCAGCCCTAGTGTACCTTATTGTTGTGTTGAATGTTCTAGGTTCCTCAACACAACGTGAGGGAAACTTCCCGTGGAAATTTAACCAGCTCTCCACATTTGCTCATGTTGTAGACACAACACATAGCAGGGAGACCTAGCAAGAGGGAGGCCATGTCTGTCCCTATGAAGGTCATGCTGTAAAGGACAGCGAAGACATAAAGCAACCGCTACTGCAGAGGAGAGAATTAGCTAAGATTTCAATGTGGGGAAAAACCACAGTTTTGCATTGCGATGCATGCACACAACATGTGAGCTGCAAAACGTGTATTGCGCAAGCCGGCCTCACTTCTCCTAAAACGATGGAAGCATCTTGTCCCATGGCTTCCTTTCCGCACCAAGAACTATTTCTGTATTTCCTGTACAAGAAGAAGAAAGAAGAGTCAACATGGATTTCTCAAAAACAAGTCATGCCAGACTCATCTGATCTCTTTTTTTCGGTAAAGTTACAAGCTGAGTAGATGCGGGGAATGCCGTGGATGTAGCGTACCTGGATTTCAGGAAGGCCTTCTTCGACAAGGTCCCCCATGACCTTCTGGCAAGGAAACTAGTCCAAGGTGGGCGAGGCAAAACTACGGTGAGGTGGATCTGGAATTGTTTAAATGGACGAACCCAGAGGGTGATTCTCCCCAAGGCTTCCTCTTCATCCTGGAAAGAAGTGACGAGTGGAGTGCCATCCGCAGGGTTCCGTCCTGGGCCCGGTCCTGTTCAACATCTATATTAATGACTTAGATGAAGGGCTAGAAGGCATGATCATCAAGTTTGCAGACGATACCAAATTGGGAGGGAGAGCCAATACTCCAGGGGACAGGAGCAGGATTCAAAACGATCTTGACAGATTAGAGAGATGCAAACTGTGCCATCTAAGAGAAAAAATAGGACAAGTGCAAAGAAGCCAGAATGGATGTCCAAAGAACTTCTAACTGTGCTAAGACACAAAAGAGACATGCACAAGAAGTGGAAAAAGGGAGAAATCACCAAAGAAGAATTCAAACAGGGAGGAGGGAGCAAGCTTGTTTTCTGCTGCCCTGGAGACAATGGCTTCAAACTACAGGATGGCCATCTGTCAGGGGTGATTTGAATGCAATATTCCTGCTTCTTGGCAGAATGGGGTTGGACTGGATGGCCCATGAGGTCTCTTCCAACTCTTTGATTCTATGATTCTATGAAAGGATGGAGATTCCACCTAAACATTAGGAAGAACTTCCTGACTGCGAGAGCTGTTCAGCAGTGGAACTCTCTGCCCTGGTGTGTGGTGGAGGCTCCTTCTATGGAGGCTTTGAAACAGAGGCTGGATGGCCGTCTGTTGATGATGCTTTGAATAGATTTTCCTGCTTTTTAGCAAAATGGGGTTGGACTGGGATTCTTTCCTTCCTTCTTTCCTTACCTCATTTCCTTCTCTCATTCCTTCCTTCATTATTCCCTTCCTTCCCTCCTTCCTTCTTTCCCCCTTTCCTTCCTTCCTTCCTTCCTTCCTTCCTTCCTTCCTTTCCCTTACCTTCTTTCCTTCTGTCATTCCTTCCTTCATTATTCCCTTCCTTCCTTCCTTCCTTCCTTCCTTCCTTCCTTCCTTCCTTCCTTCCTTCCTTCTTTCCTCTTTCCTTCCTTTCCTTCCTACTTTTCTCTTACCTTATTTCTTTCTCTCATTCCTTCCCTCCTTATTTTCTTCCCTTGTACCTTCCTTCTCTTTCCTTCATTCCTTCTTTCCCTCCTTCCTTTCCCTCTTTCATTCATTTTTCCTTCTTTTCTTCTTTTTTCATTCCTTCCTTCTTTCCTTCTTTCCTCCTTCCTTTCCCTTACCTTCTTTTCTTCTCTCATTCCTTCCTTCATTATGCCCTTCCTTCCTTCCTTCCTTCCTTCCTTCCTTCCTTCCTTCCTTCCTTCCTTTCCCTTACCTTCTTTCCTTGTCTCATTCCTTCCTTCATTATTCCCTTCCTTCATTCCTTTCTTCCTTCCTTCCTTTCTTCTTTCCTCTTTCCTTCCTTTCCTTCCTTCTTTTCTCTTACCTTATTTCCTTCTCTCATTCCTTCCCTCCTTATTTTCTTCCCTTGTACCTTCCTTCTCTTTCCTTCCTTCCTTCTTTCCCTCCTTCCTTTCCTTCTTTCATTCATTTTTCCTTCCTTTCTTCTTTTTCATTCCTTCCTTCTTTCCTTCTTTCCTCCTTCCTTCCTTTTCTTCCTTTCCCTTACCTTCTTTTCTTTTTTCATTCCTTCCTTCATTATGCCCTTCCTTCCTTCCTTCCTTCCTTTAACTTACCTTCTTTCCTTCTCTCATTCCTTCCTTCATTATTCCCTTCCTTCCTTCCTTCCTTCCTTCCTTCCTTCCTTCTTTCCTCTTTCCTTCCGTTCCTTCCTTCTTTTCTCTTACCTTATTTCCTTCTCTCATTCCTTCCCTCCTTATTTTCTTCCCTTGTACCTTCCTTCTCTTTCCTTCCTACCTTCTTTCCCTCCTTCCTTTCCTTCTTTCCTCCTTCCTTCCTTTTCTTCCTTTCCCTTACCTTCTTTTCTTTTCTCATTCCTTCCTTCATTATGCCCTTCCTTCCTTCCTTCCTTCCTTCCTTCCTTCCTTCCTTCCTTTCCCTTACCTTCTTTCCTTCTCTCATTCCTTCCTTCATTATTCCCTTCCTTCCTTCCTTCCTTCTTTCCTCTTTCCTTCCTTTCCTTCCTTCTTTTCTCTTACCTTATTTCCTTCTCTCATTCCTTCCCTCCTTATTTTCTTCCCTTGTACCTTCCTTCTCTTTCCTTCCTTCCTTCTTTCCCTCCTTCCTTTCCTTCTTTCCTTCATTTTTCCTTCCTTTCTTCTTTTTTCATTCCTTCCTTCTTTCCTTCTTTCCTCCTTCCTTTTTCTTCCTTTCCCCTACCTTCTTTTCTTCTCTCATTCCTTCCTTCATTATGCCCTTCCTTCCTTTCTTCCCTTCCTTCCTTCATTCCTTCCTTCCTTCCAGCTGGCAAATCCCAATGCTGACAGGGGATAGGGAAAAGGCAGAACTACTTAATGCCTTCTTTGCCTCGGTCTTCTCACAAAAAGAAGGTCATCTTCAACCTCAGCAAGATGGAGTGGATGAGGGATTAGAGGACATCCAACCCCACATTGGGAAACAAGTCGTCCAGGAATACCTGGCCACTCTCAATGAGTCTTAGTCCCCTTTGTGGGCCAGATCAACTACACCCAAGAGTATTGAAGGAACTAGCAGAAGTCATTTCGGAACCATTGGCAACCATCTTTGAGAGTTCTTGGAGAACGGGAGAAGTTCCAGCAGATTGGAGGAGGGCCAATGTGGTCCCAATCTTCAAGAAGGGAAAAAAGGATGACCCAAACAATGACCAATGTCCGGTCAACCTCACGTCGATACCGGGCAAGATTCTGGAAAAGATTGTGAAGGAAGTGGTCTGCAAACACTTAGAAACAAATGCGGTCATCGCTAAGAGTCAACATGGATTTATCAAAAACAAGTAATGCCAGACTCATCTGATCTGTTTTTTCGACAGAGCTACAAGCTGGGTAGATGCAGGGAATGATGCCGTGGATGGAGCGTACCTGGATTTCAGGAAGGCCTTCGACAAGGTCCCCCATGACCTTCTGGCAAGGAAACTAGTCCAATGTGGGCGAGGCAAAACTACTGTGAGGTGGATCTGGAATTGGTTAAATGGACGAACCCAGAGAGTGATTCACCCCAATGCTTCCTCTTCATCTTGGAAAGAAGTGACAAGTGGAGTGCCATCCGCAGGGTTCCGTCCTGGGCCCGGTCCTGTTCAGGATCTTCATTAATGACTTAGATGAAGGGCTAGAAGGCAGGATCATCAAGTTTGCAGACGACACCAAATTGGGAGGGAGAGCCAAGACTCCAGAGGACAGGAGCAGGATTCAAAACGATCTTGACAGATTAGAGGGAAAAATGGCCAAAACTAACACAATGAAGTTCAACAGGGACAAATGCAAGATACTCCACTTTGGCAGGAAAAACGAAATGCAAAGATACAGAATGGGGGACAAGGCCTGGCTCGAAAGCAGGACGTGTGGAAAAGATCTTGGAGTCCTCGTGGATTCCATGAAAGCGCAAATGCTGACACAACATAGGACAGGTTGCATACGCCCTGATGAAAGCATTGTACGCAAGGGCTTGAAATATTGTATTTTGAGAAGGGAAGAACCACTAGGTGGGGCCATTGCATAAACAAAGCCCGGCAATGGGGAAGCTTTTCCTATTGAGACTAAGAGAACCCTTAGAATCATAGAATCATAGAATCAAAGAGTTGGAAGAGACCTCCTGGGCCATCCAGTCCAACCCCATTCTGCCAAGAAGCAGGAATATTGCATTCAAATCACCCCTGGCAGATGGCCATCCAGCCTCTGCTTAAAAGCTTCCAAAGAAGGAGCCTCCACCACACTCCGGGGCAGAGAGTTCCACTGCTGAACGGCTCTCACAGTCAGGAAGTTCCCCACCATAGCATTCAAAGTCTGTGCAATTGTTCATATATCATCCACATACATTCTTGGAGAGATGCATGCTTTCCAATTATTATTATTATTATTATTATTATTATTATTATTATTATTACTACTACTACTACTACTACTGGTGCTATGTTATGATATTATTATATTATATTTTAATTATTTTATGTTATTATTATTATATTTTATTATATTTATTATTGGTGTTATGTTATTATATTATCATATTTTTATTATTTTATGTTATATTATTATTATTATTATTATTATTATTATTATTATTATTAATTATTAGCTGTACCCACCACACGCTGCTGTGGACAACCTTCCCTCCCCCTTTCTCTCCTCCTTTCTTTCTTTCCTTCCTTCTCTTCCTCTTCCCTTCCTTCCCCCCTTTCCTTTCCCTCCCTCTTTCTCTCCTCCTTTCTCTCCTTCCTTCCTACTTTTTCTTTCCCTCTCTCCTTCTTTCTCTTCCTCTTCCCTTCCTTCCCCCTTTTCTTTCCCTCCCTCTTTCTCTCCTCCTTTCTCTCCTTCCTTCCTATTTTTTCTTCCCTTCTCTCCTTCCTTCTCTTCCTCTTCCCTTCCTTCCCCCTTTTCTTTCCCTCCCTCTTTCTCTCCTCCTTTCTCTCCTTCCTTCTCTCTTTCTTTCCTTCCTTCCCATTTTTTCTTTCCTTCTCTTCTTCCTTCTCTTCCTCTTCCTCTTCCCTTCCCCCTTTTCTTTCCCTCCCTCTTTCTCTCCTCTTTTCTCTCCTTCCTTCCTATTTTTTCTTTCCTTCTCTCCTTCCTTCTCTTCCTCTTCCCTTCCCCCTTTTCTTTCCCTCCCTCTTTCTCTCCTCCTTTCTCTCCTTCCTTCTCTCTTTCTTTCCTTCCTTCCCTTTTTTCTTCCCTTTTCTCCTTCCTTCTCTTCCTCTTCCCTTCCTTCCCCCTTTTCTTTCCCTCCCTCTGTCTCTCCCTCTTTCTCTCCTTCCTTCTCTCTTTCTTTCCTTCCCTTTTTTCTTTCCTTCTCCCCTTCCTTCTCTTCCTCTTCCCTTCCTTCCCCCCTTTTCTTTCCCTCCCTCTTTCTCTCCTCCTTTCTCTCCTTCCCATTTTCTTTCCTTCTCTCCTTCCTTCTCTTCCTCTTCCTTCCCCCTTTTCTTTCCCTTCCTCTTTCTCTCCACCTTTTTCTCCTTCCTTCTCTCTTTCTTTCCTTCCCTTTTTCTTTCCTTCTCTCCTTCCTTCTCTTCCTCTTCCCTTCCTTCCCCCCTTTTCTTTCCCTCCCTCTTTCTCTCCTTCCTTCTCTCTTTCTTTCCTGCCTTCCCATTTTTCTTTCCTTCTCTCTTTCCTCCTCTTCCTCTTCTCTTCCTTCCCCCTTTTCTTTCCCTCCCTCTTTCTCTCCTCCTTTCTCTCCTTCCTTCTCTCTTTCTTTCCTTCCAGTATTCAGAACAGCTATCGAGAATATAGCTAGAATACTATGTGGAGCAGTACCCCGTTAGTGGACTGTCCAATTCCTAAGAAAGTCTAGTTCAGGGTTTTTGGCTAGACTCCTAAGGGGGATTTTTGGGAGTTACTTCAGAGATTCATTTCCTGAAGTAATTTTCTGTGTTGAAACTTTTAAGACTTGTAACCCAGAAGTTTTTAAGATCTTTATTCTAATGTAACCACAAGCTTTTTATGCCAGTATTTTACTGAAACCATTAAGCATTTGTACCTGAATTATTCCAGGCTGTTCAATAAACATTCTTGTTATTTTTATCAACTTATACCAGCCTCAGTGTGAATACCTTTGTGGTCAAAGCATTATTCAAGTCAGCTTTCAGCAACCTTTAAGGAAAAGGCATAACCCGACTTACCGGGCCAGGGAAGTTGCGGCGCAGGGCATCCTCCACCGTCATTTTGCAATGGAGGGAGCTTCTTCCTCCCAGAAGCCCCCTCACTCAGCAGGAAGGTTTCCCGCCATCCAGCCAGGTGGCCCAATCAGCTAGCCAGCCACGCCTCCAGGCCGGAGAGGCTGGTTCTGGCCTCTCCTCTCTCATGGGCAGCCTACTTGAGGCTGCCCCATGCTCCCCAGCACTGTGCCTGCAAGAGCTAATCCACCTCACCCACCCTGCATGCAGTTCGAGTAATTGCTTACGGCTAGCTTGCTTTGTTAAGTTATCACGATTAACTGTTCTTTGTTATCACGTTTACCTGTTCACCGCTTTGAGTCGCCTGAGGGCTGAGAAAAGTGGTATATAAATAAAGTAAATAAATAAATAAATAAATAAATATGTTGCTTGTTTTTTGTGCTACTCGTCACAACTCATGGTTGGCGGAGGGCATGGGCCCTGGATCTGGCTTGGTATCCCCCCCTAGCAGTAGGGGGGGGACGCCTGGTGGTCTCAGGGGTGCAGAGTTTTTGTTGTGCCGACGGCACCCTGGCGTGTCTCACGGTATCGGACAGCAATGGGCTGCCCTATCCTGATCCAGGACCCATGCATGGATGCCAACCCTTGTTTTTGTTGTCAATAAATGAGTTGTGGCCTTTGTTTATCCCAACACCCTTGTGTGAGTGATTTTTATGGGCCTGCGGAGAGAGGTATATCGTCCGTGCACACGCAACTATAGTGACACAGTGTGTGTTACTGAACAAACTCTCAATATTACCTCAGCCTAATTAATAGTGACATGGTGGCAGTGGAAATCTTTTGAAGAATCATTTTACGTCTCTCAGTTCCAGTGGTTCCCAGTTACTAACTTTTAAATATATGGTCAGTTCCACAACCATACTCCCGCTATATTTTAGTCTGTGGTGGTGTTACGTTATAGAGCTCATAAGGGAGGAGGCGGTCGCGCAGATAGGCAGGTCCATAGTGCAGTGCATACTAACATGAGTTTATCTCGCTATTGCGTGTTTCTGTATTTCTGCAACTGCGCTGATTCACCAATCCATGGTCTCACATTCTGACTTCATTGCAATCATATAGTTGAAAGAGACCTAGAATGGATGGTTTTATGTTTCATGTAGCCACAATCAGCAATCACACCGCTGCAGTGGAATAACAGCTGTGTGCGATAACGGTCATCTCCATCTCATTGCATAAAGCAATGGCAATCCAAGTGCAGGGGCGGCTCTTCCATTATGCGAAGCGGTCGCAGAACACTCTTTTTTTGCCAGGGGCGCAGAGGCGCCTCTGTAAATGCCTCTTGACCGCCACTTGAGGAGCGCCCCCTCAGCTCACAGCAGCCCTAGCAGTCCGGGGGGAGCCTCGGCCTTCTTGCCTCACTGCCAGGCGATCCTCTTCCCAAAGGGGTTGGGCCCTTGAGCCTCGCCTTGCCCCTCTCATTCCTGCTCCACCTGGCCACCGGGTGCGCAAGCAGAGCCGGCACTCAATCGTTCTCTGCATTCGATCCCTTTCCCATGACTGGATCGCTTTCCTGATCCCTCGGCACTCCACCCGCCTCCTCTCCTCTCCCCAATCCGTGGGTGGGCCAAGGGGCGTAGCCACCGCGTCTGGCCCGCTTTGGGTCTGGAGGCGTGTCTGAAGACCCCAGCGTGCGCACCAAAAGTCACCTCTTTTCCTGAGTTTCTCTTCAGCCATTGGGACCAAGAGAGAGAGAGAGAGAGAGAGAGAGCCCCTCCGGCTGGAGGTATCTCCCACCTCCGCTCCCTCCTTTGTTTTTGCTCCTACCTTCAGGAAAGGTGGGCATCTCCACCTCTCTCTCTCTCTCTCTGTCCAAATGGCTGAGGAGACAGTCAGGAGATGAGGTGACTTTTGGTGCACACGCTGGGGTCTTCAGGCACGCCTCCAGACCCAAAGCGGGCCAGGCAAGGGAGCAAGTGCGACAAGCGTAGTTACTGGGATGTATAGTTGACCTACAATCAAAGAGCATTCTGAACTCCACCAATGATGGAATTGAACCAAATATGGCACACAGAACTCCCACGACAAACAGAAAATATATATCAATGATTGGTTGGTTGTGGCACACAGAAATCCCACGACAAACAGAAAATATATATCAATGATTGGTGGGTTGTGGCACACAGAACTCCCATGACGAACAGAAAATATATATCAATGATTGGTGGGTTGTGGCACACAGAACTCCCACGACAAACAGAAAATATATATCAATGATTGGTTGGTTGTGGCACACAAAACTCCCACGACAAACAGAAAATATATATCAATGATTGGTTGGTTGTGGCACACAGAACTCCCACGACAAACAGAAAATATATATCAATGATTGGTTGGTTGTGGCACACAAAACTCCCATGACAAACAGAAAATATATATCAATGATTGGTTGGGGGGGGGCACCAAAATACTGTTTGCTTACCGTTGAAAATTACCTAGGGATGCCTCTGTCCAAGTGGCATCAAATTGCATCACTTCTATAATGTGGCTGCAACCTCTAGTCTCCAGAATCATGGCGCAATGCTCCGACCATTTTGCCAAACGGCCTTCGAAGGATATGCGTGCCATTTAGTGATTGCGAAACTTGTAAACAATGCGCTTCGAATCATTAAGTCACCAGCCATTAAACATTTATCATTTACCGCGGGCCACCGCGAGCTGATTTGAAATTCCTCGCTTTCCTGGGTGAGATTAAAGATGCTTTTGAAAAGTCATAAAGTCCCCTCTCCCTCATGCGTTTCTCCTTCAAACCCTCTCCTCCTTCCTCCGCCACATTCCCGCCGCGTGTGTTTCAGAGCTTTGGTGCCAACGTCAAGCTCAGTTCTCAATCGGTGTCTCTCCCTTTGATTCCCCGTTGCTTCATCTCTGTTTACCGGGTATCTGCACTGTCTCCGAGCCAACATTCGCTCCCCTTTCAAGTCTCAGCTCCTTGCCCTTGTTCCTGTTGTACCTCCTTCGTGTTCACCTCTCATTTCGCTTTTCTTTTGTGTAAAAGGGGAAAAAAAGATAGAAATAATATGGCACCACCAAGTTGCCACAGAGCAAAAAATTAGTTTTTCAGTGCTGTCAACAAGGCATGGCCATAGCGAGTCTTGTTAGATAGAGGGTGACATTGATGGTTCAGTGAACACCAAAAGTAGGAATGGTACCATTGATGGTTCAATGGGCGACAAGGGTAAGAATAGTGGCATTTATGGTTCAATGGACACCAAGAGTAGGAATAGTAGCATCGGTGCTTCAATGGACACCAAGACTAAGAATGGTGGCATGGATGGTTCCATGGACACCAAGACTAAGAATGATGGCATTGATGGTTCAATGGACACCAAGACTAAGAATGGTGACATTGATGGTTCCGTGGACACCAAGACTAAGAATGGTGGCATTGATGGTTCAATGGACACCAAGACTAAGAATGGTGGCATTGATGGTTCAATGGACACCAAGACTAGGAATGGTGGCATTGATGGTTCACTAGACATGAAGAGTAGGAATGGTAACATTAATGGTTAAATGAACATCACAAGTAGGAATGGTAACATCGATGGTTCAATGGACATCACAAGTAGAAGGTTCAGTGGACACCAAGGGTAAGAATTGGGGCATCAATGGTTCAATGGACACCAAGACTAGGAATGGTGGCATTGATGGTTCAATGTACACCAAGGGTAGGAATGGTGCCATCAATGGTTCAATGGACACCAAAACTAAGAATGGTGGCATTAACGGTTCAATGGACACCAAGACTAAGAATGGTGGCATCAATGGTTCAATGGACACCAAGACTAGGAATGGTGGCATTGATGGCTCACTAGACACGAAGAGTAGGAATGGTAACATTAATGGTTAAATGAACATCACAAGTAGGAATGGTAACATCGATGGTTCAATGGACATCACAAGTAGAAGGTTCAGTGGACACCAAGGGTAAGAATTGGGGCATCAATGGTTCAATGGACACCAAGACTAGGAATGGTGGCATTGATGGTTCAATGTACACCAAGGGTAGGAATGGTGCCATCAATGGTTCAATGGACACCAAAACTAAGAATGGTGGCATTAACGGTTCAATGGACACCAAGACTAAGAATGGTGGCATCAATGGTTCAATGGACACCAAGACTAGGAATGGTGGCATTGATGGCTCACTAGACACGAAGAGTAGGAATGGTAACATTAATGGTTAAATGAACATCACAAGTAGGAATGGTAACATCGATGGTTCAATGGACATCACAAGTAGAAGGTTCAGTGGACACCAAGGGTAAGAATTGGGGCATCAATGGTTCAATGGACACCAAGACTAGGAATGGTGGCATTGATGGTTCAATGTACACCAAGGGTAGGAATGGTGCCATCAATGGTTCAATGGACACCAAAACTAAGAATGGTGGCATTAACGGTTCAATGGACACCAAGACTAAGAATGGTGGCATCAATGGTTCAATGGACACCAAGACTAGGAATGGTGGCATTGATGGCTCACTAGACACAAAGAGTAGCATTAATGGTAACATTAATGGTCCAATGGACATCACAAGTAGGAATGATATCATTGATGGTTCAATGGACACCAAGGGTAGGAATGGTGGCATCAATGGTTCAATGGACACCAAAACTAGGAATGGTAACATTGATGGTTCAATGGACATCACAAGTAGAAACAGTACCATTGAAGGTTCGATGGACACCAAGGGTAAGGATTGTGGCATCGATGGTTGAATGGGCACCAAGACTAGGAATAGTGGCATTGATGGTTTAATGGACACTAATGACAGGAATGGTGGCATTGATGGTTCAGTGTATACCAAGGGTAGGAATGATGCCATCAATGGTTCAATGGACACCAAAACTAAGAATGGTGGCATCAATGGTTCAATGGACACCAAGACTAGGAATGGTGGCACTGATGGTTCACTAGACACAAAGAGTAGCATTAATGGTAACATTAATGGTCCAATGGACATCACAAGTAGGAATGATATCATTGATGGTTCAATGGACACCAAGGGTAGGAATGGTGGCATCGATGGTTCAATGGACAACAAAACTAGGAATGGTAACATTGATGGTTCAGTGGACATCACAAGTAGAAACAGTACCATTGATGGTTCAATGTACACCAAGGGTAGGAATGGTGCCATCAATGGTTCAATGGACACCATAACTAAGAATGGTGGCACAGATGGTTCAGTGGACACCAAAGGTAGGAATGGTGACATCGATGGTTCAGTTGACACCAAAAATAGGAGTGGTGACATTGATGTTTCAATGGACACCAAGGGTAGGAATAGTGGCATTGATGGTTCAAGAGACATGACGAGTAGGAATTGTGACATTGATGGTTCAATGGACATCACAAATAGGAATGGTATCATTGATGATTCAATGGACACCAAGAATAGGAATGGTGGCATTGATGGTTCAGTGGACGCCAAGGGTAGGAATGGTGGCATTGATTGTTCAATGGACACTATTGGGAGAATTGGGGGCATTGATGATTCAATGGATACCAAGGTTTGGAATGGTGACATTGATTGTTCAATGGACACCAAGAGTAGGAATGGTGGCATTGATGCTCCCATGAACACCATGTGCCTTGATAGTTCAATGGATACCAAGGATAGGAATGGTGGCATTGATGCTTCAATGGACACCAAGGGTCAGAATGGGGGCATTGATGGTTCAATGGACACCAAGAGTAGGAATGGTGGCATTGATGCTCCAATGAACACCATGTGCCTTGATAGTTCAATGGATACTAAGGATAGGAATGGTGGCATTGATACTTCAATGGACACCAAGGGTCAGAATTGGGGCATTGATGGTTCAATGGACACCAAGAGTAGGAATGGTGGCATTGATGCTCCCATGAACACCATGTGCCTTGATAGTTCAATGGATACCAAGGATAGGAATGGTGGCATTGATACTTCAATGGACACCAAGGGTCAGAATGGGGGCATTGATGGTTCAGTGGACACCAAGAGTAGGAACGGTGGCATTGATGCTCCAATGAACAGCATGTGCCTTGATAGTTCAATGGATACTAAGGATAAGAATGGTGGCATTGATGCTTCAATGGACACCAAGGGTCAGAATGGGGGCATTGATGGTTCAATGGACACCAAGAGTAGGAATGGTGGCATTGATGCTCCAATGAACACCATGTGCCTTGATAGTTCAAAGATAACTAAGGATAGCAATGGTGGCATTGATACTTCAATGGATACCAAGGGTCAGAATGGGGGCATTGATGGTTCAATGGACACCAAGAGTAGGAATGGTGGCATTGATGCTCCAATGAACACCATGTACCTTGGTAGTTCAATGGATACTAAGGATAGGAATGGTGGCATTGATACTTCAATGGACACCAAGGGTCAGAATTGGGGCATTGATGGTCCATGAATGCACATTAAGGCCTTCTTGGGATTATGTGGGTTCTCCAGATCTTTCCTGACCCCCAGGACCCACACTGAGAGCAACAATACAGCCTAGAAAGAGCCACATAAAATGCTTTTTGGTCCGACTCTACATCCCACGTCTCTCCTCCTTTTTCTCCTTCACAATCTCGCACATGTTTTCCGCCGGCAGAGGGAATCATCTCCTCAACTGAGCTGAACAGGAGCAGTTCAACTCTCTCCCCTCTTTCTCCCCCTTCCCCAGTTTTCTTCCAAAGGAGTTTTCTCTCTCTCTCTCTCTCCTTGTAGATTCCCTGCAGGATTCCATAATGGGGAAATCGTTCGATTCAGATTAAAAAATCCTCAAAGACGGGCGTTCTGCGGCCTCTGACCTCTTCGCGGAGCACGTCCCAGCTTCACCATAATAATTAGCTGCCCGGCTAATGCAAAGTTTTCGGGTTTTTTAAAATGAGTTTAAGAAGGAAAGCGATGAAACAAAGAGATGGGCGACCCTCTTATTAGAAAGGAGAGAAAAGGAGATGTCGGGAAGACTCTCCTCCCTGTTGTTCCTTTCAATTTCAGGTTTCCTTCGGATCTCTCTTTCTAAATATTTGGTGGCACCATCTCCCATGTGTCCAATGGTCAGGCACAATGGGAACTGCACTACAACATCATGGAGAAGGTGACTCTTTCTCATCCACCAATTGACTGAGGTAGTCTTTGCGATCATTGGTGAATTGACTGCAAGGCTGCGCATCAAACCCTGCGAGAAATAAAATATTCTAAATATTTGGCAGCAACGTCTCCCACGTGTCCAGTGGTCAGGCACAATGGGAACTGCACTGAAACATCATAGAGAAGGTGACTCTTTCTCATCTACAGCCTTTGCCACCAATTGACTGAGGTAGTCTTTGCGATCATTGGTGAATCCAGGGGCGGCTCGTCCATTACCCGAAGTAAGCGGTTGCAGAACACTTTTTTTTGCCAGGGGCGCAGAGACGCCTCTGTAAATGCCCCTCGACCGCCACTTGAGAAGCGCCCCCTCA
Source organism: Anolis sagrei (assembly GCF_037176765.1). NCBI lineage: Eukaryota > Metazoa > Chordata > Lepidosauria > Squamata > Anolidae > Anolis > Anolis sagrei. Next base: position 16,287,676 of record NC_090033.1, read on the forward strand.
GCTCACAACAGCCCTAGTAGTCCGGGGGAGCCTCGGCTTTCTTGCCTTGCTGCCGGGCGATCCTCTTCTCAAAGGGGCCGGGCCCTTGAGCCTCGCCTAGCCCCTCTCGTTCCTGCTCCACCGAGCCACCGGGTGCGTGAGCAGAGCCGGCGCTCAATCGTTCTCCGCATTCGATCCCTTCCCCATGACCGGCTCCCTTTCCCGATCCCCCGGCACTCCACCCGCCTCCTCTCCTCTCCCCAATCCGCAGGTGGGCCAAGGGGCGGAGCCACCGCGCCTGGCCCACTTCGGGTCCGGAGGCACGTCTGGAGACCCCAGCGTGTGCACCAAAAGTGGCCTCTTCTCTTGACTTTCTCTTCAGCCATTGGGACCAAGAGAGAGAGAGAGAGAGAGCCCCTCCGGCTGGAGGTATCTCCCACCTCCGCTCCCCACTTTGTTTTTGCGCCTACCTTCAGGAAAGGTGGGCATCTCCACCTCTGTCTCTCTCTCTCTCTCTCTCTCTCTTGGTCCCAATGGCTGAGGAGAAAGTCAGGAGAGAAGGGGACTTGGGTGCACACGCCGGGGTCTTCAGGCACGCCTCCGGACCCAAAGCAGGCCAGGCAAGGGAGCAAGTGCGGCAAGTGTCATTACTCGGATGTATAGTTCACCTACAATCAAAGAGCATTCTGAACTCCACCAATGATGGAATTGAACCAAATATGGCACACAGAACTCCCACGATGAACAGAAAATATATATCAATGATTGGTTGTGGGGGGGGGGGGGGGACGCCAAAATACTGTTTGCTTACCATTGAAAATTACCTAGGACTGCCTCTGGGTGAATCAACTGCAAAGCTGCGCATCAAACCCTGCAAAAAATAAAATATTCTAAATATCTGGCAGCTACATTTCCCATGTGTCCAGTGGGCAGGCACAATGGGAAGTGCACTGACACATCATAGAGAAGGTGACTCTTTCTCATCCACCAATTGACTGAGGTAGTCTTTGCGATCATAGGTGAATCAAACTGTGAAGCTGCACATCAAAACTTGAGAGATATAAATATTTGGCCGCGGTATCTCCCACATGTCCAGTGGTCAGGCACGATGGGAACTGCACTGAAACATCATAGAGAAGGTGACTCTTTCTCATCTATAGCCTTTGCCACCAATTGACTGAGGTAGTCTTTGCGATCATTGGTGAATCGACTGCAAAGCTGCGCATCAAACTCTGCGAAAAATAAAATATTCTAAATATTTGGCAGCAGCATCTCCCATGTGTCCAGTGGTCAGGCACAATGGGAACTGCACTTAAACATGACAGAGAAGGTGACTCTTTCTCACCCACCAATTGACTGAGGTAGTCTTTGCGATCATTGGTGAATCAAACTGTGAAGCTGCGCATCAAACCTTGAGAGAAGTAAATATTTGGCAGCAACATCTCCCACGTGTCTAGTGGTCAGGCACAATGGGAACTGCACTGAAACATCACAGAGAAGGTGACTCTTTCTCATCCACAGCCTTTACCACCAATTGACTGAGGTAGTCTTTGCGATCATTGGTGAATCAACTGCAAAGCTGCGCATCAAACTCTGCGAAAAATAAAATATTCTAAATATTTGGTAGCAGCATTTCCCATGTGTCCAGTGGTCAGGCACAACGGGAACTGCACTGAAACATCATAGAGAAGGTGACTCTTTCCCATCCACCAACAGACTGAGGTAGTCTTTGCGATCATTGGTGAATCAAACTGTGAAGCTGCGCATCAAACCTTGAGAGATATAAATATTTGGCAGCAGTATCTCCCACGTGTCCAATGGGAACTGCACTGAAACATCATAGAGAATGTGACTTTTTCTCATCTACAGCCTTTGCCACCAATTGACTAAGGTAGTCTTTGTGATAATTGGTGAATTGACTGTAAAGCTGTGCATCAAACCTGGTGAAAAAATATTTTTTTCTAAATATTTGGCAGCAACATCTCCCATGTGTTCAGTGGTCAGACACAATGGGAACTGCACTGAAACATCATAGAGAAGGTGACTCTATCTCATCTACAGCCTTTGCCACCAATTGACTGAGGTAGTCTTTGCGATCATTGGTGAATCCAGAGGCGGCTCGTCCATTACGTGAAGTAAGCGGTTGCAGAACACTTTTTTTTGCCAGGGGTGCAGAGGCACCTCTGTAAATGCCCCTCGACCACCACTTGAGGAGCGCCCCCTCAGTTCACAACAGCCCTAGCAGTCCGGGGGGAGCCTCGGCCTTCTTGCCTCGCTGCCGGGCGATCCTCTTCCCAAAGTGGCCGGGCCCTTGAGCCTCGCCTAGCCCCTCTCGTTCCTTCTCCACCCGGCCACCGGGTGCGCGAGCAGAGCCGGCGCTCAATCGTTCTCTGCGTTCGATCCCTTCCCCATGACCGGCTCCCTTTCCCGATCCCCCAGCGCTCCACCCGCCTCCTCTCCTCTCCCCAATCCGCGGGTGGGCAAAGGGGCGGAGCAACTGCACCTGGCCCACTTCGGGTCCGGAGGCATGTCTGGAGACCCCAGCGTGTGCACCAAAAGTGGCCTCTTCTCTTGACTTTCTCTTCAGCCATTGGGACCAAGAGAGAGAGAGAGAGAGAGAGAGAGAGCCCCTCCAGCTGGAGGTATCTCCCACCTCCGTTCCCCCTTTTGTTTTCGCGCCTACCTTCAGGAAAGGTGGGCATCTTCACCTCTGTCTCTCTCTCTCTCTTTCTCTCTTGGTCCCAATGGCTGAGTAGAAAGTCAGGAGAAGAGGTGATTTGGGTGCACACGGCGGGGTCTTTAGTCACGCCTCCGAACCCAAAGCGGGCCAGGCAAGGGAGCAAGTGCGGCAAGTGTCATTACTCGGATGTATAGTTCACCTACAATCAAAGAGCATTCTGAACTCCAGCAACATCTCCCACGTGTCCAGTGGTCAGGCACAATGGAAACTGCACTGAAACATCATAGAGAAGGTGACTCTTTCTCATCCACAGCCTTATCACCAATTGACTGAGGTAGTCTTTCCGATCATTGCTGAATCAACTGCAAAGCTGCGCATCAAACTCTGCAAAAAATAAAATATTCTAAATATTTGGCAGCAACATTTCCCATGTGTCCAGTGGTCAGGCACAATGGGAACTGCATTGAAACATCATAGAGAAGGTGACTTTCCCATCCACCAATTGACTGAGGTAGTCTTTGCGATCATTGGTGAATCAAACTGTGAAGCTGCGCATCAAAACTTGAGAGATATAAATATCTCATCTACAGCCTTTGCCACCAATTGACTGAGGTAGTCTTTGCGATCATTGGTGAATCAACAGCCTTTGCCACCAATTGACTGAGGTAGACTCAGATCATTGTTGAATCAACTGCGAAGCTGCGCATCAAACCCTACAAAAAAAAATCGAAATGCGAAGCTGCGCATCAAATCTTAAAAGAAATAAAATATTCTAAATATTTGGCAGCAACGTCTCCCACATGTCCAGTGGTCAGGCACAACGGGAACTGCACTGAAACATCATGGAGAAGGTGACTCTTTCTTGTCCACCAATTGACTGAGGTAGTCTTTGCGATCATTGGTGAATCAAACTGTGAAGCTGCGCATCAAACCTTGAGAGATATAAATATTTGGCAGCAGTATCTCCCACGTGTCCAGTGGTCAGGCACAATGGGAACTGCACTGAAACATCATAGAGAAAGTGACTCTTTCCCATCTATAGCCTTTGCCACCAATTGACTGAGGTAGTCTTTGCGATCATTGGTGAATCACCTGCAAAGCTGCGCATCAAACTCTGCAAAAAATAAAATATTCTAAATATTTGGCAGCAACATATCCCACTTGTCCAGTGGTCAGGCACAATGGGAACTGCACTTAAACATCATAAAGAAGGTGACTTTCTCATCCACCAATTGACTGAGATAGTCTTTGCCTCCCAGCAGGCTTTGTTGCATTAAAGATGCTTCGTCATAGTTCCGACTCACTTCCACATCCCTGAAATCAATCATGCAAGGCGAGTCAAAACTATAGGGGACTACAGCCTTGCGGAAACGTGGCGGAAATCCCTTCGAAAGGCAAAAACATCCGATTTTTTCCAAATTACGCCACATCCGAGTGCACAAATCCAACCCTAAATAAATGCATAAATAAATAAATACAGTAACTGCTTTGGGAAACGGTGATCTACGGGCAAAATTGGACAACATGACCTTGCCCAGCGCAGTTGATGGTGGAGGATCATTGCTTCAATGCTGGTGGCCTTGGCTCCTTCTAGAATACTGACATTTGTCCGCCTTTCTTTTTCCCAAGAGATTTATAGGATTTTTCAGAGGCAACTCTGATGGAATAATTCCAGGAGTTATATATATAATTATGTATCTATCTATGTATCTATCTATCTATACGGAGCTTTGCCTCTTCCATCCTCAAAAAAATCGCAGCTGCTCTGTCCCAAACCCGGTGGTTAATACAGGTGAAATTATACCCCCGGGGGCTTCGAACAAGCCTGAAATGCGAGAGAGAGAAAGGGCCGTCGCCGGCTGCCTTTGAAAGCCCCAGCAGCTGGCCACGGAGGCAATTGGGGCCCTCGCGGAATGATGATATGATGCCATCCAAATTGAGAAGCGAGATCCCAACTCGGTATCGATCCAGCAGCAAGGTCATTTGGAGGAAAACAGAGAAGAGCCCAGTTGGGAAGCATGCGGCAATCAACTCTAGCCTGTGTTGGCTTCCAGCCCCTCCGGTGACCCAGTTCTTTGCCAGCTTGCAATGTTATTGAGCCACGGTAACCCCCCCAAAAAAAGATTTATAGTTCACCAAGGGCTCAGAATCTATTAGGACTGGGCGGTTTCATTTCGTAATTTCGTAATTCGATAAAAATTCGTTATTTTTTTATAACGAAGCGATAACGAACCATTCAGGAGCAACTAAAAAACGAAACGAATTTTTAAATTCGTTTTGTAATTGTTTCAAATTCGTTTTGTATTCGTTTCGTTTTTGTTTTGAAATCGTTTCGTTATTATTTCCGCATGTCTGGGGCAAGTTTTATAGTTGTTGTTTGTTTAATCAGTGAAAAAAAATTATAAATATCACACCAACAGTCAACAACAGAGGGAGAGGGAAGCTTCAGAAGTTCCCCCTGTCCCATTTGGAGGTTTTTTAGCGTATTGCGCGGTTGCGTCCACCATTAACGAATCGATTCGTAATTGTTTCGTTATTGTTTCATATTGTTTTGTAATTTATGAAATTTCGTAAATATCGAACTTTTTAAAAGAAAAATTTCAGAATTCTTTTAAAAATCGAAACGCAAAAACCCCCAAAAAACGAATCGATTTTAGAAACAAATTTTTCCCTGGTTGCCCAGCCCTAGAATCTATATATATAAATCTGAAAGGGGCGTCGAACGGGACAGCAAAACTAAAAAAATCCCCAACGAAAATTAACCAAAATTCCCATACACATACCACAACCCACAAGGTACAAACAAATCGAATCAAAATGAAAAACAACACAACACACTCACAAAATGACAAAACAACTGAGCATGCACAATGGCACCCAGCCGCAAGTTCCCTGGCGCGCGCACATGGCCTGCCGGCCAACACTCCCTCTGCTCAAGCCACGCCCCATCCTCCTTCACCTTACCCCTCCCACACCACCTCCAAGCCCGCCCTGTCAAAACCATCCCTCCTCCCCCTCCCTCACTCAATCCTTCCCTCCTCCCACCCGCCTCCGGTAAGACACGCCCCCTCCCTTCTCCGTGGCGGGTCCAATCAAGGAAGAGGAAAAACATCGAATGAAGGAAGGAACCAGAGAAGGAAACATGGAAGCGAAGGAAAAAAGGAAAGAGGTAGAGAAGGAAGAAAACAGAGAAAGAGGAAATGAAGAGGGATGGAAAGAAATGGGTAGAGAAAGAAGGAAGGAGATAAGGAAAGAAAAGGAAGGAAAGAAGAGCGAAGGTAGAAGAGAAAGAAAGAGAAAGAGGGGGGAAGGAAGGACAGACAAAAGGAAGAATGTAAACAAAAACCACAGGAAGGAAGAAAGGAAAGAGGCAGAGAAGGAAGAAAGAGAAAGGGAAGGTAAAGAAAAAAGGAAGAGAAGGAAGGAAGGAGAGAAGGACAGAAAAGGAAGGAAAAAAAGGGGCGAAGGAAGAAGAGAAAGAAAGAGAAAGAGGGGGGAAGGAAGGACAGACAAAAGGAAGAATGGAAACAAAAACCAAAGGAAGGAAGGAAGGAAGGAAAGAGGCAGAGAAGGGAGAAAGAGAAAGGGAAGGAAAAGAAAAATGGAAGAGAAGGAAGGAAGGAGAGAAGGACAGAAAAGGAAGGAAAGAGGTACCGAAGGAAGGAAGAAGAGAAAGTAGAAAGGAAAGAAAAATAAAAGGAAGGAAAGGTAGGAAAGAGGAAAAGAAGGAAGGAGAAAAGGAAAGAAAAAATGAAAGAAGGAAGGAAACATGGAGGGAAGAGGAAGGAAGAAAGGGGGAGGGAATGAAGGAAAGAGAGAAGGATGAAACCAAGGAGCGAAAGAAGGAAAGAAAGAAAGAGGTAGAGGTCTCTTCCAACTCTTTGATTCTATGATTCTATGATTCTATCATAGAATCAAAGATTTGGAAGAGACCTCATGGGCCATCCAGTCCAACCCCATTCTGCCAAGAAGCAGGAATATTGCATTCAAATCACCCCTGAGAGATGGCCATCCAGCCTCTGTTTCAAAGCTTCCAAAGAAGGAGCCTCCACCACACGTCACTCTGGAATGCAGGAGATGTGGACTAGTACTGATAACAGCAGTTTAAACATACATACATACTAGGGCTGGGTAACCACGGAAAAATTTGTTTCTAAACTCGATTCGTTTCCAGGGGACGCTAGCGTTTCCAAATTCTAAATACTTCCGAAATTTTGAGATTTCAAAGTTTCGTTATTTACGAAATTTCATTAATTTCGAATCGATTCGTTAATGGCGGACGCGATTGCGCAGTATGCTAAAAAAACTCCAAATGGGACAGGGGGAACTTCTGTGTTAAAACAAACAACAACTATAAAATTGCACCAGACATGCGAAAATAATTACGAAAAAATTACGAAATAAATCGAAAAAATTGTTTTGAATCCAATTTACTCCTCACACAATTCCTGCATGGCTCAATATCGGATCGTAAGCTAATTTAAATACGAATTAATAACGAATTACGAAATTAACGAACGAAACCGCCCAGCCCTATTGTTTACAACTCAAAATCATTTCGCATTCTGCAATTTGGGCATTTTTTTCTCAACTGTCGCTTATATATGGCTATTAGGCTTGGGTAACAACGGAAAAAATTGTTTCTAAACTCGTTTCCTTTTTTAGGGGGTCCATTGCGTTTCGTTTTTTTAAAGAATTCCGAATTTTTTCTTTAAAAAAATTCGAAATTTACGAAATTTCGTAAATTTCGAATTGATTCATTAATGGCGGACGCGATTGTGCAATATGCTAAAAAAACCTCCAAATGGGACAGGGGGAACTTCTGATGCTTCCCTCTCCCTCTGTTGTTGACTGTTGGTGTGATAAAACAAACAACTATATTATATTATATTATAATAATATTATTATATTATATATTATTATATTATTATTATTATTATTATTATTATATTATTGTATTATATTATATTATATATATTATATTATATATTATTATATTATATTATGTTATATTATTATATTATATTATATTATATTATATTATATTATAATATTATATATTATTATACTATTATTATATTATATTATTGTATATTATATTATTATAATATATTGTATTATATATTATATATTATTATATTATATTACGAAAATAATTACGAAATAATTACACAAATTGGAAAAATTGTTTCGATTCTTAATTACTCCTCACACTATTCCAAAATGGCTCAATATCGGATCGTAAGCTAATTTAAATACGAATTAATAACGAATTACGAAATTAACGAACGAAACCGCCCAAGCCTTATAGCCATGGGTGGCGTGATGTCCTGCATGTCTCAAAATATAAACAAGAGCCCTGTCAAAATGCTTTTTGCTAGTACACAACTTGGATCTTCAACACAGCACATTGCGGGTGCCTTGCTTGATATGTAATCTGCTTGCGATATATATGATAAATTTAAGAAGCTTTCTTTCGTCCACAGTTTGTGTCTGTTATTGCTTCTGAATCTTAAAAAAAGTCAGAACTTCCCTCGTATTTGGCAAAACACCTTTCTGTTCCTTTGGCTTGTAAGGAAAGTGAAGGGCAAAAGAAAAAAAAGAGCAGAACAGAAGTGCGCAGCTTTCACGGTTGGAGGGAAAACCACCTTTTGGCATAAATTCCCCTGGAACAAAGAATGCCGTAGGCTTTTGGCCTGGGACCGTGAACCGAGGCCTAACCTATTCGGAAAGGATTGTGTTTCCATTGGGAGAGCATTCGCCCTCGACGAATTCTCAGAGTCAAAGCTGCGCGCGGAACGGGACGGAGCCTACATGCCGCTTTCATCTCCTACTATTGGCCTCCTCCGCACCCGCCGTGGTATTAGCCACCCAGTGGGACACACAACAAAGCCAGGGGCTTAAGAAGGGAAACAGCAAATTACAAAGACACCAATTAATGGAGGAGTTGGGAAAGAAATCCGGTGGAAATGCCCAGGTACGAGGAGAATGCAAATGCCAGCCCCCCCCCCCCCCCCCGCTGCACCGAAGCATCACAAGTTCAAGTCACATAGTACCCATTAGGCTTGGGCGGTTTCGTTCGTTAATTTCGTAATTCGTTATTGATTCGTATTTAAATTAGCTTACGATCCGATATTGAGCCATGCAGGAGCGACTAAAAATCGAAACGAATTTTTCAATTTATTTCGTAATTGTTTCGTAATTGGTTCGAAATCGTTTCAAAATTGTTTCGAAATTGTTTTGTAATTGTTTTGTAATTATTTCCGCATGTCTGGTGCAAGTTTTATAGTTGTTGTTTATTTTATCAGTGATAAAAAATAAATTATCACACCCACAGTCAACAACAGAGGGAGAAGGAAGCTTCAGAAGTTCCCCCTGTCCCATTTGGAGGGTTTTTTAGCATATTGCGCAATCGCGTCCGCCATTAACGAATCGATTCATAATTTTATGAAATTTCGTATATTTCGAACTTTTTTAAAGGAAAATTTCGGAATTCTTTAAAAAAACAAAACGCAAGGGCCCCCCTAAAAACGAGACGAGTTTAGAACCAAATTTTTCCGTGGTTACCCAAGCCTAGTACCCATCTGAATCCGAGTCCTTGGAGTAACAGACACACCATACTATGGCCATGGCAATGCCCGAAATGATGTCAGAAAGGATCCAAAGAAGAGCGCAGTAACTCCTGATTGGACTACTGTAATGCACTCTACGTGGGGCTGCCCTTGAAAACAGCTCGGAAATTTCAACTGGTACAACGGGCAGCGGCCAGGATGTTAACTGGTGCTCCTTTCAGAGAGAGGTCAACCCTCCTGTTCAAGGAGCTCCACTGGCTGCCGTTTATTTTCCGAGCCCAATTTAAGGTGCAGGTGCTTACCTACAAAGCCCTGAACGGTTTGGGACCAGCCTACCTGCGTGACCGCATCTCCGTCTACGAACCCACGCGTTCATTTCGTTCACCTGGAGAGGCCCTGCTCGTGATCCCGCCTGCGTCGCAAGCGTGTTTGGTGGGGACACGAGACAGGGCCTTTTCCGTGGTGGCCCCCTGACTCTTTTTTTTGCCCTTCACTTTCCTTACAAGCCAAAGGAACAGAAAGGTGTTTTGCCAAATACAAGGGAAGTTCTGTCTTTTTTTAAGATTCAGAAGCAATAACAATGTAGGGGCCTGTCTAAGGCCCTTGAGCCTCGCCTAGCCCCTCTCGTTCCTGCTCCACCCGGCCACCGGGTGCGCGAGCAGAGCTGGCGCTCAATCGTTCTACGCGTTCGATCCCTTCCCCATGACCGGCTCCCTTTCCCGATCCCCCGGTGCTCCACCCGCCTCCTCTCCTCTCCCCAATCCGCAGGTGGGCAAAGGGGCGGAGCCGCCACGCCTGGCCTGCCTTGGGTCTAGAGGCATGTCTGAAGACCCCAGCGTGCGCACCAAAAGTCGCCTCTTCTCCTGACTTTCTCTTTGGCCATTGGGACCGAGAGAGAGAGAGAGAGAGAGAGAGCCCCTCCGGCTGGAGGTATCTCTCACCTCCGCTCCCTCCTTTGTTTTTGCGCCTCCGCTCCCTCCTTTGTTTTCAGGAAAGGTGGGCATCTCCACCTCTCTCTCTCTCTCTCTCTCTCTCGGTCCCAATGGCTGAGGAGAAAGTCAGGAGAAGAGGTGACTTTAGGTGCACACCCCTCCAGACCCAAAGCGGGCCAGGCAAGGGAGCAAGTGCAGCAAGTGTAGTTACTGGAATGTATAGTTCACCTACAATCAAAGAGCATTCTGAACTCCACCATTGATGGAATTGAACCAAATATGGCACACAGAACTCCCACGAAGAACAGAAAATATATATCAATGATTGGTTGGTTGTGGCACACAGAACTCCCACAACAAACACTAAATATATATCAATGATTGGTTGGGGGGGCGCCAAAATACTGTTTGCTTACCTTTGAAAATTACCTAGGGCCGCCTCTGGCTACGGTCTACCATTGTGCATGAAGGACCTATGATATGAATCTGCATCTACACTGTTGAGTTAATGCAGTTTGGTGTCTCCTTAACTACCTTAGCTCAATGCTATGGAGCCCCTCTACTTTCCTTGACATGGCTGTGGTCTACCATTGTACTTGAAGGACCTATGCTATGAATCTGCATCTACACTGTTGAGTTAATGCAGTTTGGTGTCTCCTTAACTGCCATAGCTCAATGCTATGGAGTCCCTCTACTTTCCTTGACATGGCTGCGGTCCGCCATTGTACTTGAAGCACCTATGATATGAATCTGCAGCTACACTGTTGAGTTAATGCAGTTTGGTGTCTCCTCAACTGCCTTAGCTCAATGCTATGAAGTCCCTCTACTTTCCTTGGCATGGCTGTGGTCCACCATTGTACTTGAAGGACATATGATATGAGTCTGTGTCTATGCTATCGAGCTAATGCAGTTTGGTGTCTCCTTAACTGCCTTAGCTCAATGCTATGGAGTCCAAATAGATCCTGATCACATTGGATAGAGACCACCATATCCTCTCCCCAAAATGAGAAGAACGGGTTGTCTCTGACCAACATTTGACCCCATGATGGCCTCCTCCACACCCATGGAGCATCTTGCAGGCTATATAGGATTTCCTTATACGAACTGATCCTGAGGACATACTACTTTGGATAGAGACCACCATATCCTCTCCTTAAAAGGAGAAGAACGGATTATCTCTGACCAACATGTACCCAATGATGGCCTTCTCCACACTCATGGAGCATCTTGCAGGCTATATAGGATTCCCTTATGCGAATGGTACCCAATCACATGCTACTTTGGATAGAGACCACCATATCCTCTCCCCAAAATGAGAAGAACGGGTTGTCTTTGGCCAACATTTCACCCCATGATGGCCTCCTCCACACTTATGGAGCATCTTGCGGGCTATATAGGATTCCCTTATACGAATGGAACCCGATCACATGCTACTTTGGATAGAGACCACCATATTATCTCCCCAAAATGAGAAGAACGGGTTGTATCTGGCCAACATTTCACCCCATGAATGCCTTCCTCCACACTCATGGAGCATCTTGCAGGCTATATAGGATTCCTTTATACAAATGGAACCCGATCACATGCTACTTTGGATAGAGGCCTCCATATACTCTCCTTAAAATGAGAAGAACAGATTGTCTCTGACCTACATTTGACCCCATGATGGCCTTCTCCACACTCATGGAGCATCTTGCAGGCTATATAGGTTCCCCTTATACAAATGGATCTTGATCACATGCTACTTTGGATAGAGACCACCATATCCTCTCCTTAAAAGGAGAAGAACGGATTATCTCTGACCAACATGTACCCAATGATGGCCTTCTCCACACTCATGGAGCATCTTGCAGGCTATATAGGATTCCCTTATGCGAATGGTACCCAATCACATGCTACTTTGGATAGAGACCACCATATCCTCTCCCCAAAATGAGAAGAACGGGTTGTCTTTGGCCAACATTTGACCCCATGATGGCCTTCTCCACACCCATGGAGCACCTTGCAGGGTATTTAGAATTTCCTTATATGAATGGTACCCAATCTCATTTTGGGGAGAGAATATGGTGGTCTCTACTTTGGATAGAGACCACCATATCCTCTCCCCAAAATGAGAAGAACGGATTGTCTCTGGCCAACATTTCACCTATGATGGCCTTCTCCACACCCATGGAGCATCTTGCAGGCTATATAGGATTCCCTTATACGAATGGAACCCGATCACATGCTACTTTGGATAGAGACCACCATATCTTCTTCCCAAAATGAGAAGAACAGATTGTCTCTGACCAACATTTGACTCCATGATGGCCTCCTCCACACCCATGGAGCATCTTGCAGGCTATATAAGATTTCCTTATATGAACTGATCCTGAGGACATACTACTTTGGATAGAGACCACCATATCCTCTCCCCAAAATGAGAAGAACGGGTTGTCTCTGGCCAACATTTGACCCCATGATGGCCTTCTCCACACCCATGGAGCATCTTGCAGGCTATATAGGATTCCCTTATATGAATGGTACCCGATCACATGCTACTTTGGATAGAGACCACCATATCCTCTCCTGAAAATGAGAAGAACAGTTTGTCTCTGGCCAACATTTCACCCCATGATGGCCTTCCTCCACACCCATGGAGCATCTTGCGGGCTATATAGGATTCCCTTATATGATTGGATCTTGATCACATGCTACTTTGGATAGAGACCCCATGATGGCCTCCCTCCACACTCATGGAGCATCTTGCAGGCTATATAGGATTTCCTTATACAAACTGATCCTGAGGACATACTACTTTGGATAGAGACCACCATATCCTCTCCCCAAAATGAGAAGAACGGATTGTCTCTGACCAACATTTGGCCCCATGATGGCCTTCTCCCCAACCCATGGAGCATCTTGCAGCCTATATAGGATTCCCTTATACGAATGGAACCCGATCACATGCTACTTTGGATAGAGACCACCATATTATCTCCCCAAAATGAGAAGAACGGGTTGTATCTGGCCAACATTTCACCCCATGAATGCCTTCCTCCACACTCATGGAGCATCTTGCAGGCTATATAGGATTCCTTTATACAAATGGAACCCGATCACATGCTACTTTGGATAGAGGCCTCCATATACTCTCCTTAAAATGAGAAGAACAGATTGTCTCTGACCTACATTTGACCCCATGATGGCCTTCTCCACACTCATGGAGCATCTTGCAGGCTATATAGGTTCCCCTTATACAAATGGATCTTGATCACATGCTACTTTAGATAGAGACCACCATATTCTCTCCTTAAAATGAGAAGAATGGATTGTCTCTGACCAACATTTGACACCATGATGGCCTTCTCCATACCCATGGAGCATCTTGCAGGCTATATAGGATTCCCTTATATGAATGGAACCCGATCACATGCTACTTTGGATAGAGACCACCATATCCTCTCCTTAAAATGAGAAGAACGGGTTGTCTCTGGCCAACATTTGACCCCATGATGACCTTCCTCCACACCCATGGAGCATCTTGCAGGCTATATAGGATTCCCTTATACAAATGGAAGCCGATCACATGCTACTTTGGATAGAGACCACCATATCCTCTCCCCAAAATGAGAAGAACAGATTGTCTCTGACTGACATTTCACCCCATGATGACCTTCTCCCACACCCATGGAGCATCTCCAGGTGACTCCAGAGGATCCTGGGGCTTGATGTCCCGCTGCCCGTCCTCCTTTCCAAGATGTAAAGATAATGGAGCCACCCAACCGTTGGTGCCCGCAACTAATTCAGTGGAAAGGCCCCCCGCCAAGCTACATGGGCAGGTTTGCCACTAAAAGCCAGGCTTCCTGAGTCAAAGAGGCACAGTCAAAAGTGAAGACCTTGTCCTGCAGTCGCTGCAGCTTTGGTCGCGGAGACCACAAGTGGACGAGAGCCAGGACTCACAAGAAGCAGAAGAATCGGTCCAGGAGATGGGGCAGGTGAGTGAGAGCATCTCAACTTGGCTTTCCTTGCATGAGGGTCGTCTTCTTGGCTTTCAGAGACAGGACGTCACCAAGTAATATCGGATTTACAAATTACTCCGAGTTAAGAACGGGCTTAGAAAACCGAAAGGGAGAGAAATCTTCCCCTCGGAAGGAAGGGAAACCCACTTCTGGAAAATATATTATCATGGGGAAGGAGGAAAGGATCTCCAATGAAGCTTTATCCCCAATCCTTGTTTCCACAAGCCATGTTTTCCTAATTCCCATTCTCATGTAGACAGAAAGTGAGATGAATATATATATTGGCGGGAGTTATACTTCAGAAATGTCCCTGTTCTGACTTACAAACATATTCAACTTAAGAGGAAACCTATGGAACTGATCTTGTTCATAACTTGAGGACTGCCTATACTTACTTCTACTTTGGCACACCACAGATGGAGAGATGTTGAGGATCATGGCATAGAAATATACCATGAGGAAGGCACATGAAGCCAACCTTGACCAGGACCACCTTCCATGTGGAAACCGATGTCCTCTCTATGGGAGAACATGAGGATTAAGAATAGGGTTCCACAGCCACCTACGGACCCACCACCAAGACACTACATGGAGGACCACCATCCTCAGGCTACGAGGGATCGCCTAAGGTACATGCCACGAGGAAGGCACATGAAGCCAACCTTGACCAGGACCACCTTCCACGTGGAAACCGATGTCCTCACTATGTTAGAACATGAGGATTAAGAATAGGGCTCCACAGTCACCTACGGACCCACCACCAAGACACTACACTTGGAGGACCATCATCCTCAGGCTACGAGGGATCGCCTAAGGTACATGCCACGAGGAAGGCACATGAAGCCAACCTTGACCAGGACCACCTTCCACATGGAAACCGATGTCCTCACTATGGGAGAACATAAGGATTAAGAATAGGGTTCCACAGCCACCTACGGACCCACCACCAAGACACTACACTTGGAGGACCACCATCCTCAGACTATGAGGGATCGCCTAAGGTATATGCCACGAGGAAAGCACATGAAGCCAACCTTGACCAGGACCACCTTCCACGTGGAAACCGATGTCCTCACTACAGGAGAACATGCGTATTAAGGAGAGGGTTCCACAGCCACCTACGGACCCACCACCAAGACACTACACTTGGAGGACCACCATCCTCAGACTATGAGGGATCGCCTAAGGTACATGCCACGAGGAAGGCACATGAAGCCAACCTTGACCAGGACCACCTTCCACGTGGAAACCGATGTCCTCACTACAGGAGAACATGCGTATTAAGGAGAGGGTTCCACAGCCACCTACGGACCCACCACCAAGACACTACACTTGGAGGACCACCATCCTCAGACTATGAGGGATCGCCTAAGGTACATGCCACGAGGAAGGCACATGAAGCCAACCTTGACCAGGACCACCTTCCACGTGGAAACCGATGTCCTCACTACAGGAGAACATGCGTATTAAGGAGAGGGTTCCACAGCCACCTACGGACCCACCACCAAGACACTACACTTGGAGGACCACCATCCTCAGACTATGAGGGATCGCCTAAGGTACATGCCACGAGGAAGGCACATGAAGCCAACCTTGACCAGGACCACCTTCCACGTGGAAACCGATGTCCTCACTACAGGAGAACATGCGGATCAAGAATAGGGCTCCACAGCCACCTCGGACCCACCACCAAGACACTACACTTGGAGGGAGATCATCCTCGAGCTATGAGGGATCACCTAAGGTAAGGTGGCACAACAAGTGGTCCTTCTGGCCATTTTGGGAAGTCATTGGATTACACGACGTAACATGATTTTTGTTCCTGGGTTATCAATGTCATTTCCTAATTGGGTCTATCATTAAACTGTACAAACTTTGTTTACTTGGGAGGGACATCCTGCTTAGCTCTAATTTTTCTCTGGACACATTCAAAGTTGTCAACAAACTTTTGTGAGGCTGACCGGACGGTAATTGTTTGGGTCATCCTTTTTTCCCTTCTTGAAGATTGGGACCACATTGGCCCTTCTCCAGTCTGCTGGAACTTCTCCCGTTCTCCAAGAACTCTCAAAGATGATTGCCAATGGTTCCGAAATGACTTCCGCTAGTTCCTTCAGTACTGTTGGGTGTAGTTGATCTGGCCCTGAAAGGGGACTTGAACTCATTTAGAGCGGCCAGGTATTCCTGGACGACTTGTTTCCCAATTTGGGGTTGGATGTCCTCAAATCCCTCATCCACTCCATCTTGCTGAGGTTGAAGATGACCTTCTTTTTGTGAGAAGACCGAGGCAAAGAAGGTATTAAGTAGTTCTGCCTTTTCCCTATCCCCTGTTAGCATTGCCCCATCTTCTCCTCGAAGAGGCCCTATCGCCTCCATGTTCTTCCTTTTTCTACTGACATAAGAAAAGAAGCCCTTTTTATTGTTTTTAATGTCCCTGGCAAGCCTGAGCTGGTTTTGTGCTTTAGCCTTGCAGAACTTTTCCCTACAGGTGTTGGCTATTTGTTTGTATTCTTCTTTGGTGGTTTCTCCCTTTTTCCACTTCTTGTGCATGTCTCTTTTGTGTCTTAGCACAGTTAGAAGTTCTTTGGACATCCATTCTGGCTTCTTTGCACGTGTCCTATTTTTTTCTCTTTGTTGGCACAGTTTGCAATTGTGCCTTGAGTATTTCACTCTTGAGAAATTCCCATCCATCCGTAACTCCCTTGTCTTTTAGTATCTGTGTTCACAGAATGCTGCTCAGTGTTTCCTTCATTTTTCGGAAATCAGCTCTCCTAACGTCCAAAATACAGGTTTGGCTTGTCTTCGTTTTGACCTTCCTTTGTACCTCAAATTGCAGGAGCACATGGTCACTTGCCCCTAAGGATCCGACCACTTCAACTGCATCGATCAGGTCCTCTGCATTTGTTAGGATGAGATCAAGAGTAGCCAACCCCCTTGTTGCCTCTTCTACCTTCTGGACCATGAAATTGTCTGCAAGGCAAGCGAGGAATTTGTTGGACCTTGTACTCTTGGCCGAGTTTGTTTTCCAGCAAATATGGGGATAGTTGAAATCGCCCATGACTACTACATCTCTTCTCTGTGCCTGTTTTGTCATCTGTTGGCAGAAGGCTTCATCAAGTTCTTCCTCCTGGCTTGGAGGTCTGTAGTAGATGCCTACAACAAGATCTTTTTGAATCCCAGTTCCCTTGATTCTTATCCAGATGCTTTCAAGCTGGTTTCCCAGATTGCTCTCTTGCATCTCTTCTGCAGCATAACAGTTTTTGACATATAAGGCTACTCCGCCTCCTCTGCCCTTTGTTTGGTTTCTGTGAAAGAGGTAATAGCCCTTGATGTCTTGTTCTTCCTTGTTCTAATGACATAAGAAAAGAAGCCCTTTTTGTTGTTTTTAATGTCCCTGGCAAGCCTGAGCTCGTTTTGTGCTTTAGCCTTGCGGACCTTTTCCCTACTTGTTTGGAAGTCCCTGCCATTGCCACCAATGGGCTGGATCAAAAACAAATCTTTCAGCTTCCCGGATCAAAATTGGATTTCCACCCTCCTTTATTTGGGGGGTTCCCGAAAAACAAACCAGGGCCCCCACCGAAATACAGAACACCGAAAAGGATCCCAGTTTACTGGAATCACAGAATGCTTTTCCTCTGGATCTTGATAGCTACAAGAACCCCATTTCATATTCAGCTTCACAAAAAATAAATGCGTAAAGTGCCAAAGCGGAGGCATCGGAAGCCGATAGCTAAGCCCAAGCTAAGACAATGTACACATCATTAGAAACCGGCATCCCCCTTTGAGATCGGAACTTTGTTGAATGTTCTTGAATTGTTCTTCGAGGAGCCGGCACAAGGTAAATTTCATTTGTCGGCGGGCCATGGGAACAAATAGACAATGCGTTGCTCGCGTTGGAAAAATTACTTTGGAAAATACCTTTTCCCTCCTGCAATTTTGGTCATTTCCAAAACGGTCGTGCGGGCCGCGGGGAGCGCATTCAGTTTGCCTGGGTTCTGGGGGCAAGTAAATTATATTTGCATGCGCCAAGCTTCTCCCGAGCGCACAGCGAGCATGTCCACCGGCGACAGGAATTGGGGAGATGGAAAAGGTTTAATATATGGGAGATTAGGGAAGTGTTTGACAACTGCTTGCCGTAAGCCGATCAGAGGGAAGGAAACCGGTCGCCACACTGCATTCTGATGAGGTTTCGCGGGAGACAAACGAGAAGGGGAAGCAATGGGGGTCGGGCGTCCCACTCCTTCCCAGCTATGCCTTCCGCCTTCAATGCTTTGTCTGTGGGCTCTCGGTCCCTTCATCTTTTCAACGGCACAGTAGCACCAATGCCGGGAAGTGACTAAGACTCAGTGAAGCCCTCTCACAACCCTATGTACTCTTTTGAAGCAGGATTCATAGTATCATAGAACCGTCTATCCATCCATCACCTATCTATCCTTCCATCCAGCTATCCATCCATCATCTCTTCTATCTATCTATCTATCTATCTATCTATCTATCTATCTATCTATCCATCCATCCATCCATCATCTCTACCATCTATATGTCTATCCATCCATCATATCTTCTATCCATCCATCCATCATTTCTACCATCTGTCTATCCATCAACAATCTCTTCCATCCAGCTACCCATCCATCATCTCTACCATCTATCTGTCTATCCATCCATCGTCTCTTCTATCTATCTATCTATCTATCTATCTATCCATCCATCCATCCATCCATCCATCCATCCATCCATCATCTCTACCATCTATCTATCTATCCATCCAACATATCTTCCATCCATCCTTCCATCATCTTTACCATCTATCTGTCTATCCATCCATCACCTCTTCTATCTATCTATCTATCTATCTATCTATCTATCTATCTATCCGTCCCTCCCTCCCACCCTCCATCCATCCATCCATCCATCCATCATCTCTACCATGTATCTGTCTATCCATCGATCATCTCTACCATCTATCACCTCTTCCATCCATCCTTCCATCCATCAACTCTACTACTCTACTATCTATCTGTCTATCCATCCATCATCTCTACCATCTATATGTCTATCCATCCATCATATCTTCCATCCATCATTTCTACCATCTGTCTATCCATGAATCATCTCTTCTATTCATCCTTCCATCCAGCTACCCATCCATCATCTCTACCATCTATCTATCTATCCATCCATCCATCCAACATCTCTTCCATCCATCCATCCTTCCATCATCTTTACCATCTATTTGTCTATCCATCCATCACCTCTTCCATCCATCATTTCTACCATCTGTCTATCCATGAATCATCTCTTCTATCCATCCTTCCATCCAGTTACCAATCCATCATCTCTACCATCTATCTATCTATCCATCCATCCATCCATCGATCATCTCTACCATCTATCTATCTGTCCATCCAACATCTCTTCCATCCATCCATCCTTCCATCTTTACCTTCTATCTGTCTATCCATCCATCACCTCTTCCATCCATCATTTCTACCATCTGTCTATCCATGAATCATCTCTTCTATCCATCCTTCCATCCAGCTACCCATCCATCATCTCTACCATCTATCTATCTATCTATCTATCTATCTATCTATCTATCTATCCATCCATCCATCCATCCATCCATCAATCATCTCTACCATCTATCTATCTATCCATCCAACATCTCTTCCATTCATCCATCCTTCCATCATCTTTACCATCTATCTGTCTATCCATCCATCACCTCTTCTATCTATCTATCTATCTATTTATCTATCTATCTATCTATCTATCTATCTATCTATCTATCTATCTATCTATCTATATCTATCTATCTATCCATCCATCCATCCATCCATCCATCCATCCATCATCTCTACCATGTATCTGTCTATCCATCGATCATCTCTACCATCTATCACCTCTTCTATCCATCCTTCCATCCATCAACTCTACTATCTATCTGTCTATCCATCCATCATCTCTTCTATCTATCCATCCATCCATCATCTCTACCATCTATCACCTCTTCTATCCATCCATCCATCAACTCTACTATCTATCTGTCTATCCATCCATCATCTCTTCTATCTATCTATCATCCATCCATCCATCATCTCTACCATCTATCACCTCTTCTATCCATCCATCCATCCATCAACTCTACCACCTATCCATCCATCATCTCTTCTATCCATCCATCCATCCATCCATCCATCCATCCATGGATCATAGAAATGTACAATCATTGAATCAAAGAGTTGGAAGAGACCTCCTGGGCCATCCAGTCCAACCCCATTCTGCCAGGAAGCAGGAATATTGCATTCAAAGCACCCCTGACAGATGGCCATCCAGCCTCTGTTTAAAAGCTTCCAAAGAAGGAGCCTCTACCACACTCCGGGGCAGAGAGTTCCACTGCTGAACAGCTCTCACAGTCAGGAAGTTCTTCCTCATGTTCAGATGGAATCTCCTCTCTTGTAGTTTGAAGCCATTGTTCCACATCCTAGTCTCCAAGGAAGCAGAAAACAAGCTTGCTCCCTCCTCCTTCCTGTGGCTTCCTCTCACATATTTATACATGGCTATCATCATATCACCTCTCAGCCTTCTCTTCTTCAGGCTAAACATGCCCAGCTCCTTAAGCCCCTCCTCATAGGGCTTGTTTCTCCAGACCCTTGATAATTTTAGTCGCCCTCCTCTGGACACATTCCAGCTTGTCAATATCTCTCTTGAATTGTGGTGCCCAGAATTGGACACAATATTTCAGGTGTGTTTGTTTGAATTCTTCTTTGGCGATTTCTCCCTTTTTCCACTTCTTGTGCATGTCTCTTTTGTGTTTTAGCACAGTTAGAAGTTCTTTGGACATCTTTGGAGGCAAAAAAAACCAATGGGATTTTGGCCTGCATCAATAGGAGCCTAGTGTCTATATCTAGGGAAGTCATGCTCCCCATGCTCTATTCCGCTTTGGTTAGACCACACCTGGAATATTGTGTCCAATTCTGGGAACCACAACACTTTTTGGAAGGAATCCTTCCGCTCTTCCAGGTGTTGCAGAGGAAAATCTCAGCCATTTCCAGGGAGGGATGTGACAGGGGTCCAACTGGTATTCCACAGATATATAAACCCAATTTTCCTAGTTACAACAGACCTCACAACCTCTGAGGATGCTTGCCATAGATGCAGGCGAAACGTCAGGAAAGAATGCCTCTAGAACATGGCCATATAGCCCGAAAAAACCTACAGCAACCCAATTATTTTAATTGCTACTTCATTACAATTCAAATGGCAAATGCCACATCCGCGGATACGGAGTCCATTCTACAAACCAAAGCCTTCCTCGTTGGCTCCAGTTTCGGCCAACACTTCTCGGAAGGAATCCTTCTGCTCTTCCAGGTGTTGCAGAGAAAAATCTCAGCCATTTCCAGAAAGGGATGTGACAGGGGTCCAATTGATATTCCACAGATATATAAACAGATCTCACAACCTCTGAGGATGCTTGCCATAGATGCAGGCGAAACGTCAGGAGAGATGCCTCTAGAACATGTCCATATAGCCCGAAAAAACCTACCAAAATCCAATTATTTTAATTGCTGCTTCATTACAGTTCAAATAAATGTTAAATGCCAGACCTGCGGATACGGAGTCCATTCTACAAGCCAAAGTTTTCCTCGCTGGCTCCGGTTTCCGCCAACGCTACTCAGAAGGAATCCTTCTGCTCTTTCAGGTGTTGCAGAGGAAAATCAACCATTTCCAGGGAGGGATGTGACAGGGATATATAAACCGACCTCACAACCTCTGAGGAGGCTTGCCATAGATGCAGGCGAAACGTCAGGAGAGAATGCCTCTAGAACATGTCCATATAGCCCGAAAAAACCTACCAAAATCCAATTATTTTAATTGCTGCTTCATTACAGTTCAATGAAATGTTAAATGCCAGACCCGCGGATACGGAGTCCATTCTACAAACCAAAGCTTTCCTCGTTGGCTCCGGTTTCCGCCAACACTTCTCGGAAGGAATCCTTCCGCTCTTCCAGGTGTTGCAGAGGAAAATCAACCATTTCCAGGGAGGGATATGACAGGGATATATAAACCGACCTCACAACCTCTGAGGAGGCTTGCTATAGATGCAGGCGAAACGTCAGGAGAGAATGCCTCTAGAACATGGCCATATAGCCCGAAAAAACCTACAGCAACCCAATTATTTTAATTGCTACTTCATTACAGTTCAATGAAATGTTAAATGCCAGACCCGCGGATACGGAGTCCATTCTACAAGCCAAAGCTTTCCTCGTTGGCCGCGGTTTCCGCCAACACTTCTCGGAAGGAATCCTTCCGCTCTTCCAGGTGTTGCAGAGGAAAATCAACCATTTCCAGGGAGGGATGTGACAGGGACATATAAACCGACCTCACAACCTCTGAGGAGGCTTGCCATAGATGCAGGCGAAACGTCAGGAGAGAATGCCTCTAGAACATGGCCATATAGCCCGAAAAAACCTACAGCAACCCAATTATTTTAATTGCTACTTCATTACAATTCAATGAAATGTTAAATGCCAGACCCGCGGATACGGAGTCCATTCTACAAGCCAAAGCTTTCCTCGTGGGCTCTGGTTTCCGCCAACACTTCTCGGAAGGAATCCTTCCACTCTTCCAGGTGTTGCAGAGGAAAATCAACCATTTCCAGGGAGGGATGTGACAGGGATATATAAACCGACCTCACAACCTCTGAGGAGGCTTGCCATAGATGCAGGCGAAACGTCAGGAGAGAATGCCTCTAAAACATGTCCATATAGCCCGAAAAAACCTAC
Organism: Anolis sagrei; assembly: GCF_037176765.1. NCBI lineage: Eukaryota > Metazoa > Chordata > Lepidosauria > Squamata > Anolidae > Anolis > Anolis sagrei. Next base: position 16,310,626 of record NC_090033.1, read on the forward strand.
CAAAATCCAATTATTTTAATTGCTGCTTCATTACAGTTCAATGAAATGTTAAATGCCAGACCCGCGGATACGGAGTCCATTCTACAAGCCAAAGCTTTCCTCGTTGGCTCCGGTTTCCGCCAACACTTCTCGGAAGGAATCCTTCCGCTCTTCCAGGTGTTGCAGAGGAAATTCTCTGCCATTTCCAGGGAGGGATGTGACAGGGATATATAAACCGACCTCACAACCTCTGAGGAGGCTTGCCATAGATGCAGGCAAAACGTCAGGAGAGAATGCCTCTAGAACATGGCCATATAGCCCAAAAAAACCTACCAAAGTCCAATTATTTTAATTGCTGCTTCATTACAGTTCAATGAAATGTTAAATGCCAGACCCGCGGATACGGAGTCCATTCTACAAGCCAAAGCTTTCCTCGCGGGCTCCAGTTTCCTCCAACGCTTCTCAGAAGGAATCCTTCCGCTCTTCCAGGTGTTGCAGAGGAAAATCAACCATTTCCAGGGAGGGATGTGACAGGGGCCCAATTGGTATTCCACAGATATATAAACAGACCTCACAACCTCTGAGGATGCTTGCCATAGATGCAAGTGCAGGTGTTTGTTTGAATTTTTCTTTGGTGATTTCTCCCTTTTTCCACTTCTTGTGCATGTCTCTTTTGTGTTTTAGCACAGTTAGAAGTTCTTTGGACATCTTTGGAGGCAAAAAAAGCCAATGGGATTTTGGCCTGCATCAATAGGAGCCTAGTGTCTAGATCTAGGGAAGTCATGCTCCCCATGCTCTATTCCGCTTTGGTTAGACCACACCTGGAATATTGTGTCCAATTCTGGGCACCACAACACTTTTCGGAAGGAATCCTTCCGCTCTTCCAGATGTTGCAGAGGAAAATCTCAGCCATTTCCAGGGAGGGATGTGACAGGGGTCCAATTGGTATTCCACAGATATATAAACCCAATTTTCCTAGTTCCAACAGACCTCACAACCTCTGAGGATGTTTGCCATGTATGCAGGCAAAACGTCAGGAAAGAATGCCTCTAGAACATGGCCATATAGCCCGGAAAAACCTACAGCAACCCAATTATTTTAATTGCTACTTCATTACAATTCAAATGGCAAATGCCACATCCGCGGATACGGAGTCCATTCTACAAACCAAAGCCTTCCTCGTTGGCTCCAGTTTCGGCCAACACTTCTCGGAAGGAATCCTTCTGCTCTTCCAGGTGTTGCAGAGAAAAATCTCAGCCATTTCCAGAAAGGGATGTGACAGGGGTCCAATTGATATTCCACAGATATATAAACAGACCTCACAACCTCTGAGGATGCTTGCCATAGATGCAGGCGAAACGTCAGGAGAGAATGCTTCTAGAACATGTCCATATAGCCCGAAAAAACCTACCAAAATCCAATTATTTTAATTGCTGCTTCATTACAGTTCAATTAAATGTTAAATGCCAGACCCGCGGATACGGAGTCCATTCTACAAGCCAAAGCTTTCCTCGCTGGCTCCGGTTTCCGCCAACGCTTCTCAGAAGGAATCCTTCTGCTCTTTCAGGTGTTGCAGAGGAAAATCAACCATTTCCAGGGAGGGATGTGACAGGGATATATAAACCGACCTCACAACCTCTGAGGATGCTTGCCATAGATGCAGGTGAAACGTCAGGAGAGAATGCCTCTAGAACATGGCCATATAGCTCGGAAAAACCTACCAAAATTCAATTATTTTAATTGCTGCTTCATTACAGTTCAATGAAATGTTAAATGCCAGACCCGCGGATACGGAGTCCATTCTACAAGCCAAAGCTTTCCTCGCGGGCTCCAGTTTCCGCCAACGCTTCTCAGAAGGAATCCTTCCACTCTTCCAGGTGTTGCAGAGGAAAATCTCAGCCATTTCCAGGGAGGGATGTGACAGGGATATATAAACCAACCTCACAACCTCTGAGGAGGCTTGCCATAGATGCAGGCGAAACGTCAGGAGAGAATGCCTCTAGAACATGGCCATATAGCTCGGAAAAACCTACCAAAATCCAATTATTTTAATTGCTGCTTCGTTACAGTTCAATGAAAAGTTAAATGCCAGACCCGCGGATACGGAGTCCATTCTACAAGCCAATGCTTTCCTTGCTGGCTCCGGTTTCCGCCAACGCTTCTCAGAAGGAATCCTTCCGCTCTTCCAGGTGTTGCAGAGGAAAATCAGCCATTTCCAGGGAGGGATGTGACAGGGGTCCAATTGGTATTCCACAGATATATAAACAGACCTCACAACCTCTGAGGATGCTTGCCATAGATGCAGGTGCAGGTGTTTGTTTGAATTCTTCTTTGGTGATTTCTCCCTTTTTCCACTTCTTGTGCATGTCTCTTTTGTGTTTTAGCACAGTTAGAAGTTCTTTGGACATCTTTGGCGGCAAAAAAAGCCAATGGGATTTTGGCCTGCATCAATAGGAGCCTAGTGCCTAGATCTAGGGAAGTCATGCTCCCCATGCTCTATTCCGCTTTGGTTAGACCACACCTGGAATATTGTGTCCAATTCTGGGCACCACAACACTTTTTGGAAGGAATCCTTCCGCTCTTCCAGGTGTTGCAGAGGAAAATCAGCCATTTCCAGGGAGGGATGTGACAGGGGCCCAATTGGTATTCCTGCCGCACGCCTCCTTTCTGCCATTTCAGCAGCACCGCGGATCAGGAAAGCGGCGGCCCCCTTTTCTCTCCTCCCGCTTTTCAAATCCGGCTTCCAAGAGCCTGTGATCTGCTCCCACAAGGAAAGGCTTCACTCTCATCTTATTATTGTCACCACCGCCTCCCTCTCGAGGGGGTCAAGGTGGGGTTCCAGGTTCCGGATTCAATTCTCAGCCGGAATAAAGACCAAACGCCTCTTGACAGCTCCAGCCTCGCGTCTCTTGACACAGGGGCCTGCCGTATTGGGGGGCAAAGCGGAGACGCGGGAACCATAGACAAAGACAACAAAAAGGAGTCAGTGGGCAAAGGGTGGCCCGCTCTTCTATTTACTGCCCAGGGTCAATGGTTTACGTTGTTTATACCTTTTGGCAGGAACGACCGCATTATGCCGTGACGTGTAGTGAGAGGCAGCCATGTCTGTCACGAATGACTTTCCAATAACTTTAAAGTATAGGTTCTTTTTAATGCAATTTCCAGTATAGCAGAGTATATCAGATTGCAGAAACATTTAGACAAAGAAGGACATTAGACATACAGATTCGATGCAACTACGAGGGTTGAATGAAAAGTAATGCCTCCACCTTCGTAACTCCTCAAAAGATGGTAATACTGGTATGCAGCAGATACTGGCGTGTTCAGTAGACTCTACTCTACAGTTCCATTTTGGTGGGAAGCCTTAGCATTGAACGGTTCTGTTGTTAAAGTGCAAAGTATGGAACCCTGCGCAGACAGTCGGTCAATGTGACTTAAGCAACGTATGCGGCAGGTACTGGCAGGGGCGGCTCGTCCATTACGCGAAGTAAGCGGTCACAGAACACTTTTTTTTGCCAGGGGTGCAGAGGCGCCTCTGTAAATGGCCCTCGACCACCACTTGAGTCACTCTGGACCATGCTCTTACCTACAAGAAGCACTGCCTGAACATCAAGCAAAAAGTGGGTGCTGGAAACAATATCATACGAAAGCTGATTGGCACAACCTGGGGATCACAACCAGACACAGTGAAGACATCTGCAATTGCGCTGTGCTACTCTGCTGCTGAGTATGCATGCCCAGTGTGGAACACATCTCACCACACTAAAGCAGTGGATGTGGCTCTTAATGAGACATGCCGCATTATCACGGGGTGTCTGCGCCCCACACCACTGGAGAAATTACACTGCTTAGCCGGTATTGCACCACCTGGCATCCGCCGGGAAGTAGCAGCCAATAGTGAAAGGACCAAGGCAGAGACATCTCCAGCTCATCCCCTGTTTGGGTATCAGCCAGCACGCCAACGACTTAAATCTAGACATAGTTTTCTAAGATCTACAGAGACACTCGCTGGAACACCTCAGCAAGCGAGAGTCCAAAAGTGGCAGGCTCAAACCCAGCACCTCAACCAATGGCTGATACCAAATGAGAAACTCCCTCCTGGGCACACAGAGGACTGGGCGACTTGGAAGGCATTGAACAGACTGCGCTCTGGCACCACGAGATGCAGAGCCAACCTCAAGAAATGGGGCCACAAAGTGGAATCCTCGACATGCGAGTGCGGAGAAGAGCAAACCACTGACCCCCTTCTGCAATGCACCCTGAACCCAGCCACATGATGCACAATGGAGGACCTTCTTGCAGCAACACCGGAAGCACTCCAAGTGGCCAGATACTGGTCAAAGGACATTTAACCACCTACCAAACTCACAAGTTGTGTATTTTTCTGTTTGTTTGCTTTGTTCTGTTAGACTGGTTGTTCTGACACGACAAATAAAATAAATACCACTTGAGGAGCGCCCCCTCAGCTCACAAGAGCCCTAGCAGTCCGGGGGGAGCCTCGGCTTTCTTGCTTTGTTGCTGGGCATTCCTTTTCCCAAAGGGGCCGGGCCCTTGAGCCTCGCCTCGCCCCTCTCGTTCCTGCTCCACATGGCCACCGGGTGCGCGAGCAGAGCCAGCGCTCAATCGTTCTCCGCGTTCGATCCCTTCCCCATGACCGGCTCCCTTTCCCGATCTCCCGGTGCTCCACCCGCCTCCTCTCCCCTCCCCAATTCACAGGTGGGCCAAGGGGCGGAGCCGCCGTGCCTGACCCACTTCGGGTCCGGAGGCGCGTCTGAAGACCCCGGCGTGCGCACCAAAAGTCGCCTCTTCTCCTGACTTTCTCTTCAGCCATTGGGACCAAGAGAGAGAGAGAGAGCCCCTCCGGCTGGAGGTATCTCACACCTCTGCTCCCTCTTTTGTTTTTGTGCCTACCTTCAGGAAAGGTGGGCATCTCCACCTCTCTCTCTCTCTCTTGGTCCCAATGGCTGAGGAGAAAGTCAGGTGAAGAGGTGACTTTTGGTGCATACGCCAGGGTCTTCAGGCACGCCTCCAGACTCAAAGCGGGCCAGGCAAGGGAGCAAGTGCGGCAAGTGTAGTTACTGGGAGGTATGGATCACCTACAATCAAAGAGCATTCTGAACTCCACCAATGATGGAATTGAACCAAATATGGCACACAGAACTCCCACGACGAACAGAAAATATATATCAATGATTGGTTGGGGTGTGTGTGCCAAAATACTGTTTGCTTACTGTTGAAAATTACCTAGGGCCTCCTCTGGGTACTGGCTTGTTCAGTAGACTCTCATCTACAGTTCCATTTTGGCAGGAAGCCTTAGCATTGCACGGTTGTGTTGTTAAAGTGTGAAGTATGGAACCCAGCGCAGACGGTTGGCCATCTGTTGGGGGTGCTTTAAATGTGATTGCCCTGCTTCTTGGCAGAATAGGGTTGGACTGGATAGCCTATGAGGTCTCTTCCAACTCTAGGATTCCACGATTCTATGAACTCTCTACTCCAAAGTGGGGTAGAGGCTCCTTCCATGAAGGCTTTGAAACAGAGTCTGGATGGCCATCTGTTGGGTGTGCTTTGAATGTGATTGCCCTGCTTCTTGGCAGAATGGGGTTGGACTGGATGACCCACCAGGTCTCTTCCAACTCTAGGATTCTATGAAACCGCAAATCTTTAGTAATCTCACCAAAATGTTTCATTCCACAATGCTTCGGAGAGGGTCCTGTTCCGCTTTGTAATTCGGATATTTAACGATTCATACAAATTTCCAAATTATGAAACGGACCTCTGAAGCTTTGCACAGCTTCTACTACAAAGTGTGTGATGTTTCATGGGGTCAAACACAGTTCTCTAAGTCGGTGTAGACGTGTCACGCGGAACCAGTGAACCCACGATTCTCCCCTATGTTTGGAGAGGTGACGATTCTGCTTCGTAATTCGGACATCTAACGATTCATACAAATTTCCGAATTATGAAACGGATCTCCAAAGCTTTGCACAGCTCTTACTACAAAGTGTGCGATGTTTCATGGGGTCAAACAGAGTTCTGTAAGTCGGTGTAGACCTGTCATGCAGAGCCGGTGAACCCACGATCCTCCCCTACGTTTGGAGAGGTGACGATTCTGCTTCGTAATTCAGACATTTAACGATTCATACAAATTTCCGAATTACGAAACGGACCTCCGAAGCTTTGCACAGCTCTTACTACAAACTGTGCGATGTTTCATGAGGTCAAACAGAGTTCTGCAAGTTGGTGTGGACGTGTGATGCGGAGCCGGCCCACGATCCTCCCCGACGTTTGGAGAGGCAATGATTCTGCTTCGTAATTCGGACATTTAACGATTCATACAAATTTCCGAATTACGAAACTGACCTCCGAAGCTTTGCACAGCTTCTACTACAAAGTGTGCGATGTTTCATGGGGTCAAACAGAGTTCTGTAAGTTGGTGTAGACGTGTCGCGCGGAACCGGTGAACCCACGATCCTCCCCTACATTTGGAGAGGTGACGATTCTGCTTCGTAATTCGGACATCGGACATCTAACGATACAAATTTCCAAATTACGAAACGGAAATCCGAAGCTTTGCACAGCTTCTACTACAAAGTGTGTGATGTTTCATGGGGTCAAACAGAGTTCTGTAAGTCGGTGTAGATGTGTCGCGCGGAGCCGGTGAACCCACGATCTTCCCTACATTTGGAGAGGTGACGATTCTGCTTCATAATTCGGACATTTAACGATTCACACAAATTTCCGAATTACGAAACGGACCTCCAAAGCTTTGCACAGCTCCTACTACAAAGTGTGCAATGTTTCATGGGGTCAAACACAGTTCTGTAAGTTGGTGTAGATGTGTTGCGCGGAGCCGCTGAACCCACGATCCTCCCCTACATTTGGAGAGGTGACGATTCTGCTTCGTAATTCGGACATTTAATGATTCATACCAATTTCCGAATTACGAAACGGACCTCTGAAGCTTTGCACAGCTTCTACTACAAAGTGTGCGATGTTTCGTGGGGTCAGAATTCTGTAAGTTGGTGTAGACGTGTCACGTGGAACCGGTGAACCCACGATCCTCCCCTACGTTTGGAGAGGCGATGATTCTGCTTCATAATTCGGACATTTAACAATTCATACAAATTTCCGAATTATGAAATGGACCTCCAAAGCTTTGCACAGCTTCTACTACAAAGTGTGCAGTGTTTCATGAGGTCAAACAGAGTTCTGCAAGTTGGTGTAGACGTGTGGCGCGGAGCTGGTGAACCCACGATCCTCCCCTACGTCTGGAGAGGTGACGATTCTGCTTCGTAATTCGGACATTTCCGAATTATGAAACGGACCTCCGAAGCTTTGCACAGCTCCTACTACAAAGCGTGTGATGTTTCATGGGGTCAAACAGAGTTCTGTAAGTCGGTGGAGACGTGTCGCGCGGAGCTAGTGAACGCACGATCCTCCCCTACATTTGGAGGGGCGATGATTCTGCTTCGTAATTCGGACATTTAACAATTCATACAAATTTCTGAATTACGAAATGGACCTCCGAAGCTTTGCACAGCTCCTACTACAAAGTGTGCGATGTTTCGTGGGGTCAAACAGAGTCCTGTAAGTTGGTGTAGACATGTAACATGGAGCAGGTGAACCCACGATCCTCCCCTACGTTTGGAGAGGTGACGATTCTGCTTCGTAATTCGGACATTTAACAATTCATACAAATTTCCAAATTACGAAACGGACCTCCGAAGCTTTGCACAGCTTCTACTACAAAGTGTGCGATGTTTCATGGGGTCAAACAGAGTTCTGTAAGTCAGTGTAGACATGTCGCGTGGAGCAGGTGAACCCCTACGTTTGGAGAGGTGACAATTCTGCTTCGTAATTTGGACATTTAACGATTCATACAAATTTCCGAATTATGAAATGGATCTCCAAAGCTTTGCACAGCTCCTACTACAAAGTGTGCGATGTTTCATGGGGTCAAACAGAGTTCTGTAAGTTGGTGTAGACGTGTCATGCGGAACCAGTGAACCCACGATCCTCCCTTACGTTTGGAGAGGCAATGATTCTGCTTCGGAATTCGGACATTTAACGATTCATACAAATTTCTGAATTATGAAACGGATCTCCGTAGCTTTGCACAACTCCTACTACAAAGTGTGTGATGTTTCCTGGGGTCAAACAGAGTTCTGTAAGTTGGTGTAGACGTGTCGCGCGGAGCTAGTGAACCCACGATCCTCCCCTACATTTGGAGAGGCGATGATTCTGCTTCGTAATTCGGACATTTAACGATTCATACAAATTTCCGAATTACGAAACGGACCTCCGAAGCTTTGCACAGCTCCTACTACAAAGTGTGTGATGTTTTATGGGGTCAGACAGAGTTCTGTAAGTTGGTGTAGACGTGTCGCACGGAGCTAGTGAACCCACAATCCTCCCCTACGTTTGGAGAGGCGATGATTCCGCTTCGTAATTCGGACATTTAACAATTCATACAAATTTCCAAATTACCAAACGGAAATCCGAAGCTTTGCACAGCTTCTACTACAAAGTGTGCGATGTTTCATGGGGTCAAACAGAGTTCTGTATGTTGGTGTAGATGTGTCGCGCGGAGCAGGTGAACCCACGATCCTCCCCTACATTTGGAGAGGCGATGATTCTGCTTCGTAATTCGATTTAACGATTCATACAAATTTCCGAATTACGAAACGGACCTCCGAAGCTTTGCACAGCTCCTACTACAAAGTGTGCGATGTTTCATGGGGTCAAACAGAGTTCTGTAAGTTGGTGTAGACTTGTGGCGCGGAACCGGTGAACCCACGATCCTCCCCTACGTTTGGAGAGGTGATGATTCTGCTTCGTAATTCGGACATTTCCGAATTATGAAACGGATCTCCGAAGCTTTGCACAGCTCCTACTACAAAGTGTGCGATGTTTCATGGGGTCAAACAGAGTTCTATAAGTCAGTGTAGACATGTCGCGTGGAGCAGGTGAACCCACAATCCTCCCCTACGTTTGGAGAGGTGACAAGAATGCCAACTTGAGTTTCCTATTCGTTCGGCAAATTGCCTGCTGGGTTTTCCTCGCTTGCAAAAGAAGAGGCGAGCATGTGTATGTCTATGCATGTGCGCAAACTTGAAAAGCAAATGAACGTATGTTTTATACTCTCTCTTTTTTTTCCTCTACGCCGTCGAGTGGAGTACAAAAGTTCATCTTTAATAGGAGGGCAGCGCCGACTGCTTCGAGCTGCAGTTTGACACAGATAGGGAGCTCCAGCGCCTTTGAAGTTGCTTCTGATTTCTCATGCTGCCTGAAGTAACTGCCTTATTTATGCGGCATCTGGGAGATGGTCCCTCGCCGCTGCGCTCGTCTTTTTTTCCCCCTTCATATCCAGCGCTCGTTTCTGAAAACCTGGTGCCCAGCTGTAGACCCAGACTATAAAAGCGATGAGACGGTGCCCGGGCCTTTGGGGACTCCTCGCCTTGCCGATATCCATGTTTCGCCCCCTTCCACGCTCTCCCTCCCACCTGCCAACGCTTTCCCCCAAAACTATTCTCTATGAGTCCGAGGCGGTGGGTTGATCTTCAAAGCGGGATTGCGGAGCCAAAGGTGCATCCATTTCGATTTGTTTGAAAACCTGTCTCCAGCCTTTTTTGTAGAGGGATAAAATAGTTATTTGGAGAACCTCACAGTAGGGCCGTGCGATCGATGAAAAAAAATGTTTCAAAAGTCATCACAAAATTAGGGGGAGCCGGCGTTTCATCCCTTCCAACTCTAGGAATCTCTCTCTCTCTCTCTCTCTCTCTCACTATCAATCAGTCTATCTATTTATCACTCTATCCATCCATCCATCCATCCGTCCATCTGTCCGTCTGTCTGTGTCTGTCCATCCATCCATCCATCTATCCATCTATCCATCTATCTATCTATCCATCTATCCATCTATCTATCTATCTATCTATCATCTCTCTCTCTCTCTCTCTCTCTCTGTCCGTCCGTCCGTCCATCCATCCATCTATCTATCTATCCATCTATTAGGTTTGGGTAACCACGGAAAAATTTGATTCTAAACTCGTTTCGTTTTTAGGGGGCCCTTGCGTTTCGTCTTTTAAAATAATTCCGAAATTTTCCTTTAAAATTTTTTGAAATTTACGAAATTTCGTAAAATTACGAATCGATTCGTTAATGGCGGACGAGATTGCGCAATATGCTAAAAAACCCTCCAAATGGGACAGGGGCAACTTCTGAAGCTTCCCTCTCCCTCTGTTGTTGACTGTTGGTGTGATAATTATATTTTTTTTTCACTGATAAAACAACAACAACTATAAAACTTGCACCAGACATACGAAAATAATAACGAAATAATAACAAAACAATTACGAAACAATTTTGAAACAATTATGAAACAATTACGAAACAATACGAAATAAATTGGAAAAATTGTTTCGATTTTTAATTACTACTCACAGTAGTCCTGCATGGCTCAATATTGGATCGTAAGCTAATTTAAATACGAATTAATAACGAATTACGAAATTAACGAACGAAACCACCCAAGCCTTCTATTTATGTGTATTTATTGCCCAACTTACTGGGCAAGGTCTATTGTGGCGGGGGGCGCCCTCCTGCTGGCCATGTTGGGAGCAGGGGGCTTCTCCTTTCCAGAAGCCCCCTCCTCAGCGGGAAGTTTCCCGCCACCCGGTCAGCTGGCCAATCAGCGGCCGGCCCCACCCAGCACCTTGTATTGGCCAGGGGTCAGCCGCTCCCTTCACCCAGCAGCCTTAAATAGGCTGCGTAGGGCCGGACAGGCAGCAGGCCGGCTTTGGGTTGTCCTCCCACCCACCCACCCTGCATGTTTTATGTTTTTGTTTAAGGTTGCAGTTGTTGGGCATTATCTGTTTGTCACAACTTCAGTTGGCATGTAGCATGGGCCCTGGATCTGGTTTCTGTCCCTCCCCTACTGACCGCGGAGGGAACATCTGGCGGTTCCCAGGGGTGCCGTGTTTCATTGCCAGGTATTGTGCCGGTGGGCCCCCTGTTGGACTCATTAGGTATCGGTCAGCAGTGGGCTGATCGATCTTGATCATAGAAAATAGAACCCATACCTGGCAGCCAACCCTTTGTTCCTGTAATCAATAAAATAAGTTGTGGCCAATTTTTACTCCATCTATGTGTCCGTGTCAGCTCTGGTTCTGCTGGCGAGAGGAGTGTCGCACATCCACGCGCAACTATCTATCCATTCATCCGTCCCTGTATGTATTTATCTACAGACCTACCGATCAATCTCCTATCTACCCGTCCATCTACTTGTCTGTCTATCTCTTATGGGATGGACTGGATGGCCGTTAGGGCCCCTTCCAACTCTAGGAATCAATCAATCCATCCATCCATCCATCCATCCATCCATCCATCCATTCTTCTCTGTATCTATCTATCTACCTACCGATCGATCTACCTACCTACCCGTCCATCTACTTGTCTGTCTATCTCTTATGGGATGGACTGGATGGCCGTTAGGGCCCCTTCCAAATCTGGGAATCTATCTATCTATCATCTATCTATCTATCTATCCATCCATCCATCCATCCATCCCTGTATCTACCTACCTACCTATCTACCTACCTATCAATCTACCTACCTACCCATCCATCTACTTGTCTGTCTATCTGTTATGGGATGGACTGGATGGCCGTTAGGGCCCCTTCCAACTCTAGGAATCCATCCATCCATCCATCCTTCCCTGTATCTATCTACCTACCTACCGATCGATCTACCTACCTACCCGTCCATCTACTTGTCTGTCTATCTCTTATGGGATGGACTGGATGGCCGTTAGGACCCCTTCCAACTCTAGAAGTCTATCTATCTTTCTATCTATCCATCCATCCCTGTATCTACCTACCTACCTATCAATCTACCTATCTACCCTTTCATCTAGCTGTCTGTCTATCTCTTATGGGATGGATGGCTGTTAGAGCCCCTTCCAACTCTAGGAATCTATCTATCTATACATCCATCCATCCATCCCTGTATCTATTTATCTACCTACCTACCTCAAGCCAGAGAAGCAAGTTTTAAACCAGAGAAGTCAGTTTTAAACCAGAGAAGGAAGGAATTTCCTGGACTCAGCAAAAGCCAGAGAAGCCAGTTTTTAAACCAAAGAAGGAAGGAATTTCCTGGACTCAGCTAAAGCCAAAGAAGTCAGTTTTTTAAACCAGAGAAGGAAGGAATTTCCTGGACTCAGCTAAAGCCAGAGAAGCCAGTTTTAAACTAGAGAAGGAAGGAAATTCCTAACCTCAGCTCAAGCCAGAGAAGCCAGTTTTAAAGACAGAGAAGCCAGTTGTTTAAACCAGAGAAGGAAGGAATTTCCTGGTGTCGGCTCAAGCCAGAGAAGCCAGTTTTAAACCAGAGAAGGAAGGAATTTCCTGGTGTCGGCTCAAGCCAGAGAAGCCAGTTTTAAACCAGAGAAGGAAGGAATTTCCTGGTCTCGGCTCAAGCCAGAGAAGCCAGTTTTAAACCAGAGAAGGAAGGAATTTCCTGGCCTCGGTTCAAGCCAGAGAAGCCAGTTTTAAACCAGAGAAGGAAGGAATTTCCTGGTCTCGGCTCAAGCCAGAGAAGCCAGTTTTAAACCAGAGAAGGAAGGAATTTCCTGGCCTTGGCTCAAGCCAGAGAAGCCAGTTTTAAAGCCAGAGAAGCCAGTTGTTTAAACGAGAGAAGGAAGGATTTTCCTGGACTCAGCTAAAAAAAGAGAAGCCAGTTTTAAACCAGAGAAGGAAGGCATTTCCTGGCGTCAGCTCAAGCCAGAGAAGCCAGTTTTAAACCAGAGAAGGAAGGCATTTCCTGGCGTCAGCTCAAGCCAGAGAAGCCAGTTTTAAAGCCAGAGAAGCCAGTTGTTTAAACCAGGGAAGGAAGGCATTTCCTGGTGTCAGCTCAAGCCAGAGAAGCTGGTTTTAAAACCAGAGAAGCCAGTTGTTTAAACCAGAGAAGGAATTTCCTGGGCCTCTGCTCAAGCCAGAGAAGCCAGTTTTAAAGCCAGAGAAGCCAGTTGTTTAAACCAGAGAAGGAAGGAATTTCCTGGCCTCTGCTCAAGCCAGAGAAGCCAGTTTTAAAGCCAGAGAAGTTTTAAAGCCAGAGAAAGAAGGAATTTCTTGGCCTCTGCTCAAGCCAGAGAAGCCAGTTTTAAAGCCAGAGAAGCCAGTTTTTTAAACCAGAGAAGGAAGGAATTTCCTGGCCTCATCTCAAACCAGGGAAGCTGGGTTTAAAGCCAGAGAAGCCAGTTTTTTAAACCAGAGAAAGAAGGCATTTCCTGGCGTCAGCTCAAGCCAGAGAAGCCAGTTTTAAAGCCAGAGAAGTCTGTTTTAAACCAGAGAAGGAAGGCATTTCCTGGCGTCAGCTCAAGCCAGAGAAGCCAGTTTTAAAGCCAGAGAAGACAGTTTTTTAAACCAGAGAAGGAAGGCATTTCCTGGCATCAGCTCAAGCCAGAGAAGCCAATTTTAAACCAGAGAAGGAAGGCATTTCCTGGCGTCAGCTCAAGCCAGAGAAGCCAGTTTTAAAGCCAGAGAAGCCAGTTGTTTAAACCAGGGAAGGAAGGCATTTCCTGGTGTCAGCTCAAGCCAGAGAAGCTGGTTTTAAAACCAGAGAAGCCAGTTGTTTAAACCAGAGAAGGAATTTCCTGGGCCTCTGCTCAAGCCAGAGAAGCCAGTTTTAAAGCCAGAGAAGCCAGTTGTTTAAACCAGAGAAGGAAGGAATTTCCTGGCCTCTGCTCAAGCCAGAGAAGCCAGTTTTAAAGCCAGAGAAGTTTTAAAGCCAGAGAAAGAAGGAATTTCTTGGCCTCTGCTCAAGCCAGAGAAGCCAGTTTTAAAGCCAGAGAAGCCAGTTTTTTAAACCAGAGAAGGAAGGAATTTCCTGGCCTCATCTCAAACCAGGGAAGCTGGGTTTAAAGCCAGAGAAGCCAGTTTTTTAAACCAGAGAAAGAAGGCATTTCCTGGCGTCAGCTCAAGCCAGAGAAGCCAGTTTTAAAGCCAGAGAAGTCTGTTTTAAACCAGAGAAGGAAGGCATTTCCTGGCGTCAGCTCAAGCCAGAGAAGCCAGTTTTAAAGCCAGAGAAGACAGTTTTTTAAACCAGAGAAGGAAGGCATTTCCTGGCATCAGCTCAAGCCAGAGAAGCCAATTTTAAACCAGAGAAGGAAGGCATTTCCTGGCGTCAGCTCAAGCCAGAGAAGCCAGTTTTAAAGCCAGAGAAGCCAGTTGTTTAAACCAGGGAAGGAAGGCATTTCCTGGTGTCAGCTCAAGCCAGAGAAGCTGGTTTTAAAACCAGAGAAGCCAGTTGTTTAAACCAGAGAAGGAATTTCCTGGGCCTCTGCTCAAGCCAGAGAAGCCAGTTTTAAAGCCAGAGAAGCCAGTTGTTTAAACCAGAGAAGGAAGGAATTTCCTGGCCTCTGCTCAAGCCAGAGAAGCCAGTTTTAAAGCCAGAGAAGTTTTAAAGCCAGAGAAAGAAGGAATTTCTTGGCCTCTGCTCAAGCCAGAGAAGCCAGTTTTAAAGCCAGAGAAGCCAGTTTTTTAAACCAGAGAAGGAAGGAATTTCCTGGCCTCATCTCAAACCAGGGAAGCTGGGTTTAAAGCCAGAGAAGCCAGTTTTTTAAACCAGAGAAAGAAGGCATTTCCTGGCGTCAGCTCAAGCCAGAGAAGCCAGTTTTAAAGCCAGAGAAGTCTGTTTTAAACCAGAGAAGGAAGGCATTTCCTGGCGTCAGCTCAAGCCAGAGAAGCCAGTTTTAAAGCCAGAGAAGACAGTTTTTTAAACCAGAGAAGGAAGGCATTTCCTGGCATCAGCTCAAGCCAGAGAAGCCAATTTTAAAGCCAGAGAAGTCTGTTTTAAACCAGAGAAGGAAGGAATTTCTTGGCGTAAGCTCAAGCCAGAGAAGCCAGTTTTAAAGCCAGAGAAGCCAGTTTTTTAAACCAGAGAAGGAAGGAATTTCCTGGCCTCAGCTCAAGCCCGAGAAGCCAGTTTTAAAGCCAGAGAAGCCAGTTGTTTAAACCAGGGAAGGAAGGCATTTCCTGGTGTCAGCTCAAGCCAGAGAAGCTGGTTTTAAAACCAGAGAAGCCAGTTTTTTAAACCAGAGAAGGAATTTCCTGGTCTCTGCTCAAGCCAGAGAAGCCAGTTTTAAAGCCAGAGAAGCCAGTTGTTTAAACCAGAGAAGGAAGGCATTTCCTGGCCTCAGCTCAAGCCCGAGAAGCCAGTTTTAAACCAGAGAAGGAAGGCATTTCCTGGCCTCAGCTCAAGCCCGAGAAGCCAGTTTTAAAGCCAGAGAAGCCAGTTGTTTAAACGAGAGAAGGAAGGAATTTCCTGGACTCAGCTAAAGCCAGAGAAGCCAGTTTTAAACCAGAGAAGGAAGGCATTTCCTGGCCTCAGCTCAAGCCAGAGAAGCCAGTTTTAAACCAGAGAAGGAAGGCATTTCCTGGCGTCAGCTCAAGCCAGAGAAGCCAGTTTTAAAGCCAGAGAAGCCAGTTTTTTAAACCAGAGAAGGAAGGCATTTCCTTGCGTCAGCTCAAGCCATAGAAGCCAGTTTTAAAGCCAGAGAAGCCAGTTTTTTAAACCAGAGAAGGAAGGCATTTCCTGGCATCAGCTCAAGCCAGAGAAGCCAATTTTAAAGCCAGAGAAGTCTGTTTTAAACCAGAGAAGGAAGGAATTTCCTGGTGTCAGCTCAAGCCAGAGAAGCCAGTTTTAAAGCCAGAGAAGCCAGTTTTTTAAACCAGAGAAGGAAGGCATTTCCTGGTCTCTGCTCAAGCTAGAGAAGCCAGTTTTAAAGCCAGAGAAGCCAGTTTTTTAAACCAGAGAAGGAAGGCATTTTCTGGCAGCAGGTCAAGCCAGAGAAGCCAGTTTTAAAGCCAGAGAAGCCAGTTTTTTAAACCAGAGAAGGAAGGTATTTCCTGGCGTCAGCTCAAGCCAGAGAAGCCAGTTTTAAATCCAGAGAAGCCAGTTTTTTTAAACCAGAGAAGGAAGGCATTTCCTGGCGTCAGCTCAAGCCAGAGAAGCCAGTTTTAAAGCCAGAGAAGCCAGTTTTAAACCAGAGAAGGAGGAAATTTCCTCCGCTTGCTTTTCCCCGCTTCTGGAAAAGCGGGGAAAAGCATTGGGTGGTCTTTACTTTCAAAGTAAAGACCATCCAATGAAACAGGAAATAACACTTTCAAACCATTAACCAAAGGATTCAGAAGTCTCGGAAGTTTCGAAAAGTTGGATTTTTTTTCTGTGAAAATCAGAATTGACTTTAGAATCGAACCACCAGTGCCCCCTACATCCAAAATGAGTTTTGAACCATTTTTTTAACTCAACCAAGCCTAGTAATTAGCTATATGGTTCACCCTAGGTTGAGAGATTGCT
The DNA here is from genome assembly GCF_037176765.1 of Anolis sagrei. NCBI lineage: Eukaryota > Metazoa > Chordata > Lepidosauria > Squamata > Anolidae > Anolis > Anolis sagrei. The sequence continues at coordinate 16,326,958 of NC_090033.1, forward strand.
GCCCATGGAAATGGAAGCTTAGAATATGTGCATTCGTTAACTTCTTAACTGACAAGCAAAAGATCATCACCTTTGTTCCAGGAGTCTCGCACCTTTGTTTCCTGGAACTCCTGCCCATTGGCGGCTCATCCATTATGCGAAGTAAGCGGTCGCAGAACACTTTTTTTTGCCAGGGGCGCAGAGGCGCCTCTGTAAATGCCCCTCGACCTCCACTTGAGGAGCACCCCCTCAGCTCACAACAGCCCTAGCAGTCCGGGGGGAGCCTTGGCTTTCCTGCCTCACTGCCTGGTGATCCTCTTCCCAAAGGGGCCGGGCCCTTGAGCCTCGCCTAGCCCCTCTCGTTCCTGCTCCACCCGGCCACCGGGTGCATGAACAGAGCCGGCGCTCAATCGTTCTCCGCGTTCGATCCGTTTCCCATGACCGGCTCCCTTTCCCGATCCCCCGGCGCTCCACCCGCCTCCTCTGCTCTCCCCAATCTGCGGGTGGGCCAAGGGGCGGAGCCGCCACGCCTAGCCTGCTTTGGGTCCGGAGGCGTGTCTGAAGACCCCAGCGTGCGCACCAAAAGTCACCTCTTCTCCTGACTTTCTCTTCAGCCATTGAGACCGAGAGAGAGAGAGAGAGAGAGAGAGAGAGAGAGAGAGAGCCCCTCCGGCTGGAGGTATCTCCCACCTCCGCTCCCTCCTTTGTTTTCGCACCTACCATCAGGAAAGGTGGGCATCTCCACCTCTCTCTCTCTCTCTCTCTCTCTCTCTCTTGGTCCCAATGGCTGAGGAGAAAGTCAGGAGAAGAGGTGACTTTTGGTGCACACGCCGGGGTCTTCAGGCACGCCTCCGGATCCAAAGCGGGCCAGGCAAGGGAGCAAGTGTGGCAAGTGTAGTTACGGGGATGTATAGTTCACCTAAAATCAAAGAGCATTCTGAACTCCACCAATGATGGAATTGAACCAAATATGGCACACAGAACTCCCACGACGAACAGAAAATATATATCAATGATTGGTTGGGGGGGGGGGGGGCGCGCCAAAATACTATTTGCTTACCGTTGAAAATTACCTAGGGTCGCCTCTGCTTCTGCCTTTGTTCAACATGGAACTGGACAGTTGAACTAATCAAAAACTCCTTAACATTTTTTTGACATTGTCTCTCTGGATTATCCCATCTAACCACGTTGGCTCTGTTGAGTTTCCATGATCGGAAGAAGATTTGGTGCCTGTAGGACATTTAGGCTTCCAGCCATCTCCTCCCACTTGATTCTCTCCCTGTCTCTTTTGAGAGAGGAGGACACCTTCCTGCTCAAAAGCATTTGCAAATGTGTCTGGAAGTCTTCAGGTTGGCGGCCTGCCTCCCCAGCAGCCCTGGAGGCTGCCGGCTGCTCCGTTTGATCCGCTGATTTCGGTATTTAGCAAGTGAAAGCAGGGCATTCGATGATCTAGGGCCGGGCCTGTCTGAAAGGGACTGTCAAGGAGCTTGATGGCTTGCCCTGATTTATTATTCCACCTTTTCAGAGGTGATCGGTGCCAAACAATGTCAGGCTTGCCAACCCAAAAGAGACAGAGTCAGAGACCTAAAAGAGGGGGAGTGAGAGAAGAAGTAGAAGAGAAAGGCTTTACAGAATGTGCCATGTATAGACAGAGGTAATTTTCAACTGTAAGCAATAGGCTTGGGCAGTTTCATTCGTTAATTTCGTAATTCATTATTAATTCGTATTTAAATTAGCTTACGATCCAATATTGAGCCACGCAGGAATAGTGTGAGGAGTAAATTAGATTCGAAACAATTTTTTCAATTTATTTCGTAATTATTTCGTAATTATTTCGTAATTGTTTCGTAATTATTTTCGCGTGTCTGGTGCAAGTTTTATAGTTGTTTGTTTTATCACACCAACACTCAACAACCGAGGGAGAGGGAAGCTTCAGAAGTTCCTCCTGTCCCATTTGGAGGTTTTTTTTAGCATATTGCGCAATCGCGTCCGCCATTAACAAATTGATTGGTAATTATACGAAATTTCGTAAATTTCGAAATTTTTTAAAGGAAAATTTCGGAATTCTTTAAAAAAACGAAACGCGATGGACCCCTGAAAACGAAACGAGTTTAGAAACAAATTTTTCTGTTGTTACCCAAGCCTAGTAAGCAAACAGTATTTTGCCCCCCCACCCGCCAACCAATCATTGATATATATTTTCTGTTCGTCGTGGGAGTTCTGTGTGCCATATTTGGTTCAATTCCATCATTGGTGGAGTTCAGAATGCTCTTTGATTGTAGGTGAACTATACATCTCAGTAACTACACTTGCCGCACTTGCTCCCTTGCCTGGCCCGCTTTGGGTCCGGAGGCGAGCCTCGCCTCGCCCCTCTCGTTCCTGCTCCACCCGGCCACCGGGTGCGTGAGCAGAGCCGGCACTCAATCGTTGTCCACGGTCAATCCCTTCCCCATGACCGGCTCCCTTTCCCGATCCCTTGGCGCTCCACCCGCCTCCTCTCCTCTCCCCAATCCGCGGGTGGGCCTGTCCCGCTTCGGGTCTGGAGGTGTGTCTGAAAACCCCAGCGTGTGCACCAAAAGTCACCTCTTCTCCTGACTTTCTCCTCAGCCATTGGGACCGAGAGAGAGAGAGAGAGAGGTGGAGATGCCCACCTTTCCTGAAGGTAGGCACAAAAACAAAGGAGGGAGCGGAGGTGGGAGATACCTCCAGCCGGAGGGGCTCTCTCTCTCTCTCTCTCTCTTGGTCCCAATGGATGAAGAGAAAGTCAGGAGAAGAGGCGACTTTTAGTGCACACGCTGGGGTTTTCAGACACACCTCCAGACCCGAAGCAGGACAGGCGTGGCGGAGCGCCAAGGGATCGGGAAAGGGAGCCGGTCATGGGGAAGGGATTGACCGCGGACAACGATTGAGTGCCGGCTCTGCTCGCGCACCCGGTGGCCGGGTGGAGCAGGAACGAGAGGGGCGAGGCGAGGCTCAAGGGCCCGGCCCCTTTGGGAAGAGGATCGCCTGGCAGCGAGGCAAGAAAGCCGAGGCTCCCCCCCGGACTGCTAGGGCTGTGGTGAGCTGAGGGGGCGCTCCTCAAGTGGCGGTCGAGGGGCATTTACAGAGGCGCCTCTGCTCCCCTGGCAAAAAAATGTGTTCTGCGACCGCTTACTTCGCGTAATGGACGAGCCGCCCCTGTCTGCATATTGGTAACAGTCCAGGCCGAAACTCTGAGCCAAACTATCAAGGGGTCTAACGCAGATGTTGAGGAGAAGAGGAGAGATCATTGCACCTTGGGGGACCCCACATAAGAGGGGGGATCTATCGGAGACTTGAACCATGTACTCCACGCGTTCAACTCAGGAGAAATGAGTTGAACCAATTGAGAGCCTGACAGCGAACCCCAGACATAGCAAGACGATGAATCATTAGATCGTAGTCGATGGTGTCAAACACTGTGGTAAGGTCGAGAAGTACCAATAGCGCAGAAGTATCTCTACAGGAACCATAGATCTATGATAAATTATAAATCCCAGCAACAACAACTCACAAATGTCAATCTCTGTTTTTCTCAAACTCTACCAGTGTTCCCACTTGGGTATTTGAGTATTCATGCCAAGTTTGGTCCAGATCATTGTTTGAGTCCACAGTGCTCTCTGGTTGTAGGTGAACTACAACTCCAAAACTCGAGATCAATGCTCACCAAACTTTTCCAATATTTTCTGTTGGTCATGGGAGTTGTTTGTGCCAAGTTTGGTTCAATTCCATTGTTGGTGGAGTTCAGAATGCTCTTTGATTGTAGGTGAACTACAAATCCCAATTGACAAAATCAATCCCCCCAACCCCATTAGTATTTAAATTTGGTTGAAGGCTTTCATTGCTGGAATCACAGGGTTGTTGTAGGTTTTTCGGGCTATATGGCCATGTTCTAGAAGCATTCTCTCCTGATGTTTCACCTGCATCTATGGTAAGCATCCTCAGAGGTCAGTCCTTACAACCTCTGAGGATGCTTGCCATAGATGTAGATGAAACATCAGGAGAGAATGCTTCCAGAACATGGCAATATAGCCCAAAAACCCTACAACAACCCATTGGTTCAATTCCATTGTTGGTGGAGTTCAAAATGCTCTTTGATAGTAGGTGAACTATAAATCTCAGCAACTACAACTACAGCTTCCAAATGACAAAGTCAACTCCTCCCAACCCCACCAATACTCAAATTTGGGGATGTCGGGTATTTGTGCCAAATTTGGTCCAGCGAATGAAAATACATCCCGCATATCCGATGTTTACATTACAATTGCTAACAGGAGCAAAATGACAGTTGTGAAGTCGCAACGAAAATAATGTTATGGTTGGGGGTCACCACTAGGCTTGGGCGATTTCGTTCATTAATTTAATAATTCGGTATTAATTCGTATTTAAATTAGCTTACGATCCAATATCGAGCCATGCAGGAATAGTGTGAGGAGTAATTAAGAATCGAAACAATTTTTCCAATTTTCGTAATTATTTTCGTAATCTTGTAATTATATTTTATAATATACAATTATAATATAATATATAATATAATAATATAATATAATAATATTATAATAATATAATATACATTATATATTATATTATATTACATTATATTATTATAATACTATTATAATAACCATTGGCAACCATCTTTGAGAGTTCTTGGAGAACGGGAGAAGTTCCAGCAGATTGGAGGAGGGCCAATGTGGTCCCAATCTTCAAGAAGGGAAAAAAGGATGACCCAAACAACTACCGTCCGGTCAGCCTCACGTCGATACCGGGCAAGATTCTGGAAAAGATTGTGAAGGAAGCGGTCTGCAAACACTTAGAAACAAATGCGGTCATCGCTAATAGTCAACATGGATTGATCAAAAACAAGTCATGCCAGACTAATCTGATCTCTTTCTTCGATAGAGCTACAAGCTGGGTAGATGCGGGGAATGCCGTGGATGGAGTGTACCTGGATTTCAGGAAGGCCTTCTTTGACGAGGTCCCCCATGACCTTCTGGCAAGGAAACTAGTCCAATGTGGGCTAGGCAAAACTACGGTGAGGTGGATCTGGAATTGGTTAAGTGGACGAACACAGAGAGTGCTCACTAATGCTTCCTCTTCATCTTGGAAAGAAGTGACGAGTGGAGTGCCACAAGCAGGGTTCCGTCCTGGGCCCGGTCCTGTTCAACATCTTTATTAATGACTTAGATGAAGGGCTAGAAGGCAGGATCATCAAGTTTGCAGACGACACCAAATTGGGAGGGAGAGCCAATAGTCCAGAGGACAGGAGCAGAATTCAAAACGATCTTGACAGATTAGAGAGATGGGCCAAAACTAACAAAATGAAGTTCAACAGTGACAAATGCAAGATACTCCACTTTGGCAGAAAAAACGAAATGCAAAGATACAGAATGGGGGACAATGCCTGGCTCGAGAGCAGTACGTGTGAAAAAGATCTTGGAGTCCTCATGGACAACAAGTTAAACGTGAGCCAACAATGTGATGTGGCAGAAAAAAAAGCCAATGGGATTTTGGCCTGCATCAAGAGGAGCATAGTGTCTAGATCTAAGGAAGTAATGCTACCCCTCTATTCTGCTTTGGTTAGACCACATCTGGAATACTGTGTCCAATTCTGGGCACCACAATTCAAGAGAGATGTTGACAAGCTGGAGGGCGACTAAAATGATCAAGGGTCTGGAGAACAAGCCCTATGAGGAGCGGCTTAAGGAGCTGGCCATGTTTAGCCTGAAGAAGAGAAGGCTGAGAGGAGATATGATGGCCATGTATAAATATGTGAGAGGAAGCCACAGGGAGGAGGGAGCAAGCTTGTTTTCTGCTTCCTTGGAGACTAGGACGCAATGGAACAATGGCTTCAAACTACAAGAGAGGAGATTCCATCTGAACATTAGGAAGAACTTCCTGACTGTGAGAGCCGTTCAGCAGTGGAACTCTCTGCCCCGGAGTGTGGTGGAGGCTCCTTCTTTGGAAGCTTTTAAGCAGAGGCTGGATGGCCATCTGCTGGGGGTGATTTGAATGCAATATTCCTGCTTCTTGGCAGAATGGGGTTGGACTGGATGGCCCAGGAGGTCTCTTCCAACTCTAGGATTCTATGATTCTATGATTCTATATAGGGCTGGGCGGTTTCGTTCGTTAATTTCGTAATTCGTTATTAATTCGTTATTTTTTTTATAACGAAGCGATATTGAACCATTCGGGAGCAACTAAAAATCGAAACGAATTTTTCAATTCGTTTCGTAATTGTTTCGTAATTGTTTCAAAATCGTTCCGAAATTGTTTCGAAATCGTTTCGTTATTATTTCCGCATGTCTGGTGCAAGTTTTATAGTTGTTGTTTGTTTTATCAGTGAAAAAAAAATAAATTATCACACCAACAGTCAACAACAGAGGGAGAGGGAAGCTTCAGAAGTTCCTCCTGTCCCATTTGGAGGTTTTTTAGCGTATTGCGCAATCGCGTCCGCCATTAACGAATCGATTTGTAATTGTTTCGTAATTGTTTCGTAATTTCCAAAATTTCGTAAATTTCGAACTTTTTTAAAGAAAAATTTCGGAATTCTTTTAAAAATCGAAACGCAAAAACCCCCTAAAAACGAATCGAGTTTAGAAACAAATTTTTCCGTGGTTGCCCAGCCCTATAGTATTGTATATTATATTATTATATTATATATTATATTACTATATTATTATTATTATATTATAATTGTATATTATACTATAATATATATAATATAATATAATCATATTATAATATAATATACAACAATATAATATAATCATATTATAATAATATAATATAATATAATATAATATAATATAATATAATATAATATAATATAATATAGTTGTTGTGTGTTTTATCACACCAACAGTCAACAACAGAGAGAGAGGGAAGCTTCAGAAGTTCCTCCTGTCCCATTTGGAGGGTTTTTTAGCATATTGCGCAATCGCGTCCGCCATTAACGAATCCATTCGTAATTTTACGAAATTTCGTAAATTTCGAACTTTTTTAAAGAAACATTTCGGAATTCTTTAAAAAATCGAAACGCAAAAACCCCCTAAAAACGAATCGAGTTTAGAAACAAATTTTTCCGTGGTTGCCCAGCCCTATAGTATTGTATATTATATTATTATATTATATATTATATTACTATATTATTATTATTATATTATAATTGTATATTATACTATAATATATATAATATAATATAATCATATTATAATATAATATACAACAATATAATATAATCATATTATAATAATATAATATAATATAATATAATATAATATTTTATTTATTTATCGTGTCATCATCAACCATTGTATTACAATTCCAACAGAGCAAAACAAACACAGAGATTAAAAAGAAAAAGAAAAAAAAGAAAAAAACCACACAGATTTTGTAAATTTGGTATTTGGTTAAATGTCCTTTGACCAGTATCTGGCCACTTGGAGTGCCTCTGGGGTTGCCGCAAGAAGGTCCTCCATCGTGCATGTGGCAGGGCTCAGGGTGCATTGCAGCAGGTGGTCAGCGGTTTGCTCTTCTCCGCACTCGCATGCCGAGGATTCCACCCTGTAGCCCCATTTCTTAAGATTGGCTCTGCATCTTGTGGTGCCAGAGCGCAATCTGTTCAGCGCCTTCCAAGTCACCCAGTCTTCTGAGTGCCCAGGGGGGAGTCTCTCATCTGGTATCACCCATGAATTGAGGTGCTGGGTTTGGGCCTGCCACTTTTGGACTCTCGCTTGCTGGGGTGTTCCAGCGAGTGTCTCTGTAGTTCTAAGAAAACTATGTCTTGATTTAAGTCATTGACGTGCTGGCTGATACCCAAACAGTGGATGAGCTGGAGATGTCTCTGCCTTGGTCCTTTCACTATTGGCTGCTACTTCCCGGCGGATGTCAGGTGGTGCAATACCAGCTAAGCAGTGTAATTTCTCCAGTGGTGTGGGTTGCAGACACCCCGTGATAATGCGGCATGTCTCATTAAGAGCCACATCCACTGTTTTAGTGTGATGAGATGTGTTCCACACTGGGCATGCATACTCAGCAGCAGAGTAGCATAGCGCAAGGGCAGATGTCTTCACTGTGTCTGGTTGTGATCCCCAGGTTGTGCCAGTCAGCTTTCGTATGATGTTGTTTCTAGCGCCCACTTTTTGTTTGATGTTCAGGCAGTGCTTCTTGTAATTGTATATTATATTATAATATAATATAATATAATATAATATAATATAATATAATATAATATAGTTGTTGTTTGTTTTATCACACCAACAGTCAACAACAGAGGGAGAGGGAAGCTTCAGAAGTTCCCCCTCTCCCATTTGGAGGGTTTTTTAGCATATTGCGCAATCGCATCCACCATTAACGAATCCATTCGTAATTTTACGAAATTTCGTATATTTTGAACTTTTTTAAAGGAAAATTTCGGAATTCTTTAAAAAAACGAAACGCAAGGGCCCCCCTAAAAACGAAACGAGTTTAGAACAAAAAATTTCCATTGTTACCCAAGCCTAGTCACCACAACATGAGGAACTCTACTAAGGGGTTGCGGCATCAGGATGGGTCATGCAGAAGGCATGCCAACTTTTCGGGGAGAGCGAAGTGACGAACGTAGGGGTTGCAGTCGAACTCTTTCCGCTTCTTGCCGCTCTCCACCCGCGCTCCTTTCTTTTCGTTCGGTCTCAGATGGATCATAATGAAAAGATTCCCCGGAGAGGCGAGACTCGACACAAAAACATGGGAGGGCAGCTTGAGACGGGGGAGGAAGAGGCGGGGGGACAAAGTCAAGAGAAGAAAGGCAAAGAGAAGGGAAAGGAGAAGCCAAGGAAAGGAACAAGCCCACCTCCCGCTTCTCCTCTGAATCTCTTTATTTAAAAAAGGCATTTATCTCGTTTCCCCCCGGAATTGGTCTCTTATGTTTTTAAGGCACAGCTGCCACGGAAGAAAGCAAGGAAGATGGAAGGGAAGGAGAAGTGCCGCCTGGAACAAGCGGTGCCGCCAACGTGTCACTCAGAGCAATCCCCGGCCGATTGATTGCCGTGTTGTGACAGCGGTGGCGTGTCAAGGGCCGTCCGTGTGAGAGGAGTAGCGTGTCAAGTGCTCCCGTGGGGGGGAAATGGGGAAGATGTGACTTCGCACCCCTCCCCGAAAGCTGGCCCTGGGCTCACAAGAAGGAGCAAGGCCGAGGAACGCAGCGGGGGGCCATTGCAAGGCAGGCAGAGAGAGGCGGGCAGGTGTTTGTGCCGCAGGCGCAAGGCGCAAGGGCACTCCCACCCCCTTTCCCTTTTTGCAAATGGTTAATACTGGCACTCTTCCATTCCCAGAATGGTTCAAAAGGGCAGCGAACCAAGACGGAGAAGGTTCGCTCCTCATGGAGACCAGAGCCCTGGAATTCCGAATCACGGCATCACGACATTACAGCATCACGGCATCATAGCACCATAGAATCGCTGCAACACAGAATCACAGCATCACAACATCACAGAAGCATAGCATCACGGCATCATAGAAACATGGCATCAAAACATGACAGAAACACAGCACCACAAAATCATAGTATCATAAAATCATGGCATCACAGCATCACAGCATCATAGAATCAAGACATCAGAGCATCATGGCATCACAAGATCATAGCATCATAAAATTATGGCATCACGGCACCATGGCATCACAGGATCATAGCATTGTAGAATCACAGCACCACGGCATCATGGCATCACAGAATTATAGCATCACAGCATCACAAAATCACGGAAGCACAGCACCACAGAATCATAGCATCATAAACTTATGGCATCACGGTATCACAGCATCACGGCACCACGGCATCACAGGATCATAGCATCACGGCACCACAGAATCGCAGTAACACAGAATCATGGCATCACAACATCACAGAATCATAGCATCAAGGAATCATAGAATCACAGCATCACGGCACCACGGCATCACAGGATCATAGCATTGTAGAATCACAGCACCACGGCATCATGGCATCACAGAATTATAGCATCACAGCATCACGAAAACACAGCATATTAAATTACAGCATCACAGCATCATAGCACCATAGAATCGCGGCAACACGGAATCCCGGCATCACAACATCACAGAATCATAGCATCACAGCATCATGGAATCACAGCATCACAAAATCATGGAAGCACAGCACCACAGAATCATAGCATCATAAACTTATGGCATCACGGTATCACAGCATCACGGCACCACGGCATCACAGGATCATAGCATCACGGCACCACAGAATCGCAGTAACACAGAATCATGGCATCACAACATCACAGAATCATAGCATCAAGGAATCATAGAATCACAGCATCACGGCACCACGGCATCACAGGATCATAGCATTGTAGAATCACAGCACCACGGCATCATGGCATCACAGAATTATAGCATCACAGCATCACGAAAACACAGCATATTAAATTACAGCATCACAGCATCATAGCACCATAGAATCGCGGCAACACGGAATCCCGGCATCACAACATCACAGAATCATAGCATCACAGCATCATGGAATCACAGCATCACAAAATCATGGAAGCACAGCACCACAGAATCATAGCATCATAAACTTATGGCATCACGGTATCACAGCATCACGGCACCACGGCATCACAGGATCATAGCATCACGGCACCACAGAATCGCAGTAACACAGAATCATGGCATCACAACATCACAGAATCATAGCATCAAGGAATCATAGAATCACAGCATCACGGCACCACGGCATCACAGGATCATAGCATTGTAGAATCACAGCACCACGGCATCATGGCATCACAGAATTATAGCATCACAGCATCACGAAAACACAGCATATTAAATTACAGCATCACAGCATCATAGCACCATAGAATCGCGGCAACACGGAATCCCGGCATCACAACATCACAGAATCATAGCATCACAGCATCATGGAATCACAGCATCACAAAATCATGGAAGCACAGCACCACAGAATCATAGCATCATAAACTTATGGCATCACGGTATCACAGCATCACGGCACCACGGCATCACAGGATCATAGCATCACGGCACCACAGAATCGCAGTAACACAGAATCATGGCATCACAACATCACAGAATCATAGCATCAAGGAATCATAGAATCACAGCATCACGGCACCACGGCATCACAGGATCATAGCATTGTAGAATCACAGCACCACGGCATCATGGCATCACAGAATTATAGCATCACAGCATCACGAAAACACAGCATATTAAATTACAGCATCACAGCATCATAGCACCATAGAATCGCGGCAACACGGAATCCCGGCATCACAACATCACAGAATCATAGCATCACAGCATCATGGAATCACAGCATCACAAAATCATGGAAGCACAGCACCACAGAATCATAGCATCATAAACTTATGGCATCACGGTATCACAGCATCACGGCACCACGGCATCACAGGATCATAGCATCACGGCACCACAGAATCGCAGTAACACAGAATCATGGCATCACAACATCACAGAATCATAGCATCAAGGAATCATAGAATCACAGCATCACGGCACCACGGCATCACAGGATCATAGCATTGTAGAATCACAGCACCACGGCATCATGGCATCACAGAATTATAGCATCACAGCATCACGAAAACACAGCATATTAAATTACAGCATCACAGCATCATAGCACCATAGAATCGCGGCAACACGGAATCCCGGCATCACAACATCACAGAATCATAGCATCACAGCATCATGGAATCACAGCATCACAAAATCATGGAAGCACAGCACCACAGAATCATAGCATCATAAACTTATGGCATCACGGTATCACAGCATCACGGCACCACGGCATCACAGGATCATAGCATCACGGCACCACAGAATCGCAGTAACACAGAATCATGGCATCACAACATCACAGAATCATAGCATCAAGGAATCATAGAATCACAGCATCACGGCACCACGGCATCACAGGATCATAGCATTGTAGAATCACAGCACCACGGCATCATGGCATCACAGAATTATAGCATCACAGCATCACGAAAACACAGCATATTAAATTACAGCATCACAGCATCATAGCACCATAGAATCGCGGCAACACGGAATCCCGGCATCACAACATCACAGAATCATAGCATCACAGCATCATGGAATCACAGCATCACAAAATCATGGAAGCACAGCACCACAGAATCATAGCATCATAAACTTATGGCATCACGGTATCACAGCATCACGGCACCACGGCATCACAGGATCATAGCATCACGGCACCACAGAATCGCAGTAACACAGAATCATGGCATCACAACATCACAGAATCATAGCATCAAGGAATCATAGAATCACAGCATCACGGCACCACGGCATCACAGGATCATAGCATTGTAGAATCACAGCACCACGGCATCATGGCATCACAGAATTATAGCATCACAGCATCACGAAAACACAGCATATTAAATTACAGCATCACAGCATCATAGCACCATAGAATCGCGGCAACACGGAATCCCGGCATCACAACATCACAGAATCATAGCATCACAGCATCATGGAATCACAGCATCACAAAATCATGGAAGCACAGCACCACAGAATCATAGCATCATAAACTTATGGCATCACGGTATCACAGCATCACGGCACCACGGCATCACAGGATCATAGCATCACGGCACCACAGAATCGCAGTAACACAGAATCATGGCATCACAACATCACAGAATCATAGCATCAAGGAATCATAGAATCACAGCATCACGGCACCACGGCATCACAGGATCATAGCATTGTAGAATCACAGCACCACGGCATCATGGCATCACAGAATTATAGCATCACAGCATCACGAAAACACAGCATATTAAATTACAGCATCACAGCATCATAGCACCATAGAATCGCGGCAACACGGAATCCCGGCATCACAACATCACAGAATCATAGCATCACAGCATCATGGAATCACAGCATCACAAAATCATGGAAGCACAGCACCACAGAATCATAGCATCATAAACTTATGGCATCACGGTATCACAGCATCACGGCACCACGGCATCACAGGATCATAGCATCACGGCACCACAGAATCGCAGTAACACAGAATCATGGCATCACAACATCACAGAATCATAGCATCAAGGAATCATAGAATCACAGCATCACGGCACCACGGCATCACAGGATCATAGCATTGTAGAATCACAGCACCACGGCATCATGGCATCACAGAATTATAGCATCACAGCATCACGAAAACACAGCATATTAAATTACAGCATCACAGCATCATAGCACCATAGAATCGCGGCAACACGGAATCACGGCATCACAACATCACAGAATCATAGCATCACAGCATCATGGAATCACAGCATCACAAAATCATGGAAGAACAGCACCACCATGGAAGAACAGCACCAATCATAGCATCATAAAATTATGGCATCACAGTATCACAGCATCACGGCACCATGGCATCACAGGATCATAGCATTGTAGAATCACAGCACCACGGCATCATGGCATCATATAATTATAGCATCACAGCATCACGGAATCACAGCATATTAAATTACAGCATCACAGCATCATAGCACCATAGAATCGCGGCAACACAGAATCACAGCATCACAACATCACAGAAGCATAGCATCACGGCATCATAGAAACATGGCATCAAAACATGACAGAAACACAGCACCACAAAATCATAGCATCATAAAATCATGGCATCACAGTATCACAGCATCATAGAATCAAGACATCACGGCATCATGGCATCACAAGATCATAGCATCATAAAATTATGGCATCACGTCACCATGGCATCACAGGATCATAGCATTGTAGAATCACAGCACCACGGCTGACGATGGAGGCCCAGGTCTCCACCGTGAGCAGAACCGCCTTCTTTCACTTGCGGCAGGCTAGATGGCTGGCCCCCTCCCTGTCCAGGAACGACCTAGCTACGGTGATCCAGGCTACGGTCATCTCAAGACTGGACTACTGTAACGCCCTCTACATTGGCCTTCCTCTGTCAGTGATCTGGAAGCTCAAGTTGGTACAAAACGCAGCTGCTCGGCTTCTTGCGGGAATTCCGATGAGATGCCACATCACACCAATCTTACTACAGCTGCATTGGTTACCCATTGAGCACCGGATCACTTTCAAAGGGATGGTACTCACCTTGAAGGCCTTGCATGGTCTGGGGCCGATATACCTGAGGGACCGCCTCACCCCCTCCCAACCCCAGAGATCCCTCCATTCTGTGGACCAAGATTTGTTTGAAGTCCCCAGTGTCAAGACCTTGCGTCTAACAGCAACCAGACGCAGAGCCTTCACAGCAGTGGCACCATCACTCTGGAATACTCTGCCACCTGAAGTCCGTGCCTTGCGGGACTTACCAGCTTTCCGCAGGGCATGGAAGACATATTTGTTTCAACAGGCCTTTGACTTTTGATATTGCTGTTTTTAAATGGTTTTTAAATTGTGTTAGATTTTAGCCTGTTCTTGTAAGCCGCTCCGAGCCCCAGGGGAGTGGCGGCATATAATTTTGAACAATAAATAAATAAATAAATAAATAAATAAATAAAATGAGACTCGATAGGACTTTGTTTTGGGCAGCCCGGTTCCTGATCCCAAAATTCTTTCACATTGCCACGGCCCATATTCTTGGCCACGCAAGTGTGGCAATGTGCTCCTTTCCTGCCAGCCCTTCCTTCTTCCTGACCTCTTACTTTTCTCCGTTGCAGCATATCCCCTGGCTGTACTTTGCCCATTCTACACACAGGGGCGGCTCGTCCATTACGCGAAGTAAGCAGTCGCAGATTTTTTTTTTGCCAGGGGCGCAGAGGCGCCTCTGTAAATGCCCCTCGACCGCCACTTGAGGAGCGCCCCCTCAGTTCACAACAGCCCTAGCAGTCTGGGGGAGCCTCGGCTTTCTTGCCTCGCTGCTGGGTGATCCTCTTCCCAAAGGGGCCGGGCCCTTGAGCCTCGCCTAGCCTCTCTTGTTCCTGCTCCACCCGGCCACCGGGTGCATGAGCAGAGCCGGCACTCAATTGTTCCCTGCGTTCGATCCCTTCCCCATGACCGGCTCCCTTTCCCGATCCCCCGGCGCTCCACCCGCCTCCTCTCCTCTCCCCAATCCGCGGGTGGGCCAAGGGGCGGAGCCGCCGCGCCGGGCCCGCTTCAGGTCTGGAGCCGTGTCTGAAGACCCCAGCGTGCGCACCAAAAGTCGCCTCTTCTCCTGACTTTCTCTTCAGCCATTGGGACCAAGAGAGAGAGAGAGAGAGAGAGAGCCCCTCCGGCTGGAGGTATCTCCCACCTCCGCTCCCTCCTTTGTTTTTGCGCCTACCTTCAGGAAAGGTGGGCATCTCCCTCTCTCTCTCTCTCTCTCTTTCTTGGTCCCAGTGGCTGAGGAGAAAGTCAGGAGAAGAGGTGACTTTTGGTGCACACGCCGGGGTCTTCAGGCACGCCTCCGGACCCAAAGTGGGCCAGGCAAGGGAGCAAGTGAGGCAAGTGTAGTTACTGGGATGTATAGTTCACCTACAATCAAAGAGCATTCTGAACTCCACCAATGATGGAATTGAACCAAATATGGCACACAGAACTCCCACGACGAACAGAAAATATATATCAATGATTGGTTGGCGGGGGGAGGGGGTCAAAATACTGTTTGCTTACTAGGCTTGGGTAACAACGGAAAAATTTGTTTCTAATTTGATTCGTTATTGTTTCGAAATTGTTTCGTAATTTCCGAAATTTTGTAAATATCGAACTTTTTTAAAGACAAATTTCGGAATTCTTTTAAAAAACGAAACGCAGAAACCCCCTAAAAACAAATCGAGTTTAGAAACCAATTTTTCCATGGTTGCCCAGCCCTAATACCTATAATATTTCATTCTCCTGCTTCATTACATCCAATCACCCACTGTTAACCCTTCACCCCCGACCAGCCAATTACAATACTTATTGGCAAAAATCAGTTGTTTCTATTACAGGTTTGGTCCCCTTACCTTCTATATATACTAGGCTTGGGCGGTTTCGTTCGTTAATTTCGTAATTCGTTATTAATTTGTATTTAAATTAGCTTACGATCCGATATTGAGCCATGCAGGAATCGTGTGAGGAGTAATTAAGATTCGAAACAATTTTTTCAATTTATTTCGTAATTATTTCGAAATCATTTCGTAATTAATTCGTAATTATTTCGTAATTATTTTCGCATGTCTGGTGCAAGTTTTATAGTTGTTGTTTGTTTTATCAGTAAAAAAATATACAGTATAATTATCACACCAACAGTCAACAACAGAGGGAGAGGGAAGCTTCAGAAGTTCCCCCGGTCCCATTTGGAGGTTTTTTTAGCATATCGCGCAATCGCGTCCGCCATTAACGAATCGATTCGTAATTTTACGAAATTTCGTAAATTTCGAATTTTTTTAAAGGAAAATTTCGGAATTATTTAAAAAAACGAAACGCGATGGCCCCCTTAAAACGAAGCAAGTTTAGAACCAAATTTTTCCGTTGTTACCCAGACCTACTGTTTACCTCTCCAAACGTATTCTCCCCTATGAACCATCAAGATTATTAAGATCATCTGGAGAGGCCCTGCTCTCAGTCCCACCGGCCTCTCAAGCATGTCTGGTGGGGATGAGGGACAGGGCCTTCTCGGTGGTGGCCCCTCGACTCCGGAACTCTCTCCCACTGGAGATCAGAACCACCCCGTCTATCCTGACATTCAGGAAACAGGTGAAGACGTGGTTATGGAGACAGGCATTCGATGAGATATGGATGGAGGATGATGAACAACGATTTTAGTGTGACGACCGACCATTGTAGTTATTGTATGTAATTGCTAGGCTTGGGTAACCACAGAAAAATATGGTTCTAAACTCGTTTTGTTTTTAGGGGGCCCTTGCGTTTCGTTTTTTTAAAGAATTCTGAAATTTTCCTTTAAAATTTTTTGAAATTTATGAAATTTCGTAAAATTACGAATCACGCAATATGCTAAAAAAAAAACCTCCAAACGGGACAGGGGGAACTTCCGAAGCTTCCCTCTCCCTCTGTTGTTGACTGTTGGTGTGATAAAACAAACAACTACAAAACTTGCACCAGACATGCCAAAATAATTACGAAATAATTACGAAATAATTACAAAATAATTACGAAATAATTACGAAATAAATTGAAAAAATTGTTTCGAATCTAATTTACTCCTCACACAATTCCTGCATGGCTCAATATTGGATCATAAGCTAATTTAAATACGAATTAATAACGAATTACGAAATTAACGAACGAAACCGCCCAAGGCTATTGGAAACCCGTCTGAGTCCCTCAAAAGAGGTGAGAAGGTCGGTATACAAAACTTTTAAATTAAATAAATAAATAAATAAATACTTTGCATAACGCTTGAGCCGCCCCTGCATCCAGTCCGACCTCTGCAGAAGTTGGACTAGATGCCCTTTAGGGACCCCTTCCAGTTCTACTCTCCTCCAAGTGGAGTGCTGACATGCCGGGCTCCTTCTGGAAAGTAGGCTCTGCTTTGCCCATGACCCCTTCTCGGAATGAGCCGAGCACGGAGCTCGCGCTCTTCTGTCGACACGGAAGCGAGAGCAGAGAAGGCCCTGCACAGCGGGAGGCATTGATCTGTTTGCATGTTTCCATGCCAGGGTTTCCGTGCCGGGCTGGCGTGTGGATGGTCTATATTTTCTGTTCGTCTTGGGAGTTCTGTGTGCCATATTTGGTTCAATTCCATCATTGGTGGAGTTCAGAATGCTCTTTGATTGTAGGTGAACTATACATCCCAGTAACTACAACTCGCATATGTCAAGGTCTATTTTCCCCCAAGAACGCCTCAAGAGCACCCCTGGCAAAATCAAGTATACTGCGGATGCTTACTTAGCGTAATGGTTGTGCCGCCCCTGAATAGACCTTGACATTTGGGCATTGTAGTTCAGCAAAGAGCGTTCCGAACTCCACCAACAATGGAATTCAATGCGGAAAAGTAATAAGACTCCCATTTTCCAATTCAGATTTTCCCTTAGAGATCTTACTTCAGCAAAGGTGAGGATGTAGACCAAGATGGCCGACTTGCCATCCAGTCAGAGACGGCCCTAGGTAATTTTCAATGGTAAGCAAACAACCAATCATTGATATATAGATATATATATATTCTGTTCCTCGTGGGAGTTCTGTGTGCCATATTTGGTTCAATTCCATCATTGGTGGAGTTCAAAATGTTCTTTGATTGTAGGTGAACTATACATCCCAGTAACTACAACTCGCATATGTCAAGGTCTATTTTCCCCCAAGAGCACCTCAAGAGCACCCCTGGGCAAACTCAACTCTACTGCAAAGCCTTACTTTGCGTAATGCTTGAGCCGCCCCTGCATCCAGTCCAACCTCTGCAGAAGTTGGACTAGATGCCCTTTAGGAACCCCTTCCAGTTCTATTCTCCTCCAAGTAGAGTGCTGACATGGAAAGTAGGCTCTGCTTTGCCCATGACCCCTTCTCGGAATGAGCCGAGCACGGAGCTCGCGCTCTTCTGTCGACACGGAAGCGAGAGCAGAGAAGGCCCTGCACAGCGGGAGGCATTGATCTGTTTGCATGTTTCCGTGCCAAGGTTTCCGTGCCGGGCTGGCGTGTGGATGGATTCCATTCCCTCCTTGTCACCTCGGTTCAAGCTCACGCAACAGCGATAGCGTGCTGGGATGGCGAAGCGTCAGCCTCGCCATCAGAGGGTTAAAGAGAGACTTAGAAGAGGCCTCTTTCCATATATTATCCACGCCTTCGCAGCCGGCTTGTGTGTTTACATTAAAAGGCATTTCCATTGCGCTCGGCCGCTGGCCTTTCCTTGTCCAGCAGTCGCATTCGGTGCTCGAGGAGAGAGGACACTTCATAGAATCATAGAATCATCGAATCAAAGAGTTGGAAGAGACCTCCTGGGCCATCCAGTCCAACCCCATTCTGCCAAGAAGCAGGAATATTGCATTCAAATTACCCCTGACAAATGGCCATCCAGCCTCCCTTCTGCTAACCCTTTGAGAAGCAAAACAACCACCACCTCCTCTTCCCCCTCCTCCTCATAGAATCCTAGAATCAAAGAGTTGGAAGAGACCTCCTGGGCCATCCAGTCCAACCCCATTCTGCCAAGAAGCAGGAATATTGCATCCAAATCACCCCTGACAGATGGCCATCCAGCCTCCCTACTGCTAACCCTTTGAGAAGCAAAACAACCACCACCTCCTCTTCCCCCTCCTCCTCATAGAATCCTAGAATCAAAGAGTTGGAAGAGACCTCCTGGGCCATCCAGTCCAACCCCATTCTGCCAAGAAGCAGGAATATTGCATCCAAATCACCCCTGACAGATGGCCATCCAGCCTCCCTTCTGCTAACCCTTTGAGAAGCAAAATAACCACCACCTCCTCTTCCTCCTCCTCCTCATAGAATCCTAGAATCAAAGAGTTGGAAGAGACCTCCTGGGCCATCCAGTCCAACCCCATTCGGCCAAGAAGCAGGAATATTGCATCCAAATCACCCCTGACAGATGGCCATCCAGCCTCTGTTTCAAAGCTTCCAAAGAAGGAGCCTCCACCACACTGCGGGGCAGAGAGTTCCACTGCTGAACGGCTCTCACAGTCAGGAAATTCTTCCTCATGTTCAGATGGAATCTCCTCTCTTGTAGTTTGAAGCCATTGTTCCGCGTCCTAGTCTCCAGGGAAGCAGAAAACAAGCTTGCTCCCTCCTCCCTGTGGCTTCCTCTCACATATTTATACATGGCTATCGTATCTCCTCTCAGCCTTCTCTTCTTCAGGCTAAACATGCCCAGCTCCTTAAGCCGCTCCTCATAGGGCTTGTTCTCCAGACCCTTGATCATTTGAGTCGCCCTCCTCTGGACACATTCCAGCTTGTCAATATCTCTCTTGAATTGTGGTGCCCAGAATTGGACACAATATTCCAGGTGTGGTCTAACCAAAGCAGAATATAGGGGTAGCATTGCTTCCCTAGATCTAGACACTATGCTCCTCTTGATGCAGGCCAAAATCCCATTGGCTTTTTTTGCTGCCACCTCACATTCCTGGCTCATGTTTAACTTGTTGTCCACGAGGACTCCAAGATCTTTTTCACACGTACTGCTCTCGAGCCAGGCATCGTCCCCCATTCTGTCTCTTTGCATTTCGTTTTTCCTGCCAAAGTGGAGTATCTTACATTTGTTCCTGTTGAACTTCATTTTGTTAGTTTTGGCCATTCATCTCTCTAATCTGTCAAGATCATTTTGAATCCTGCTCTTGTCCTCTGGACTATTGGCTCTCCCTCCCAATTTGGTGTCATCTCCAAACTTGATGATCCTGCCTTCGAGCCCTTCATCTAAGTCGTTAATAAAGATGTTGAACAGGACCGGGCCCAGGACGGAACCCTGCGGCACTCCACTCGCCACTTCTTTCCAAGATGAAGAGGAAGCATTAGTGAGCACTCTCTGTGTTCGTTCACTTAACCAATTCCAGATCCACCTCACCGTAGTTTTGCCTTGCCCACATTGGACTAGTTTCCTTGCCAGAAGGTCATGAGGGACCTTGTCAAAGAAGGCCTTCCTGAAATCCAGACACGCTCCATCCACGGCATTCCCCGCATCTACCCAGCTTGTAACTCTATCGAAGAAAGAGATCAGATGAGTCTGGCATGACTTGTTTTTGATAAATCCATGTTGACTATTAGCGATGACTGCATTTGTTTCTAAGTGTTTGCAGACTGCTTCCTTCACAATCTTTTCCAGAATCTTGCCCGGTATCGACGTGAGGCTGACTGGTAAGTCTATAAATGAGTATATACTGTAAGTCTATACATTAATTTTTTACATGAGTATATACGATAAACCTATACAGTAAGTCTATACATTATATGCTCATGTATAGACTTACATTATATAGTTATATAATGTAAGTTTATACATGAGCATATAATGTAAGTCTATACATGAGCATATAATGTATAGACTTACTGTATAGGTTTATCGTATATACTCATGTAAAAAATTAATGTATAGACTTACAGTATATACTCAGCAGGAGGAGAGCTTTTGGTGTGAGGATTCACTGTTGGTTTCCAAATGGAGGTGGAGAGATCTTCAGCTTTCTCTGTCCAAGACTATTAGAAATATGTGCAGGGGCGGCTCGTCCATTACGTGAAGTAAGCGGTCGACGAACACTTTTTTTTGCCAGGGGTGCAGAGGCACCTCTGTAAATGCCCCTCGACCGCCACTTGAGGAGCGCCCCCTCAGCTCTCAACAGCCCTAGCAGTCCGGGGGGAGCCTCGGCTTTCTTGCCTCGCTGCCGGGCGATCCTCTTCCCAAAGGGGCCGGGCCCTTGAGCCTCACCTAGCCCCTCTCGTTCCTGCTCCACCCGGCCACCAGGTGCGCAAGCAGAGCTGGCGCTCAATCATTGTCCGCGTTCAGTCCCTTCCCCATGACCGGCTCCCTTTCCCGATCCCCCGGCGCTCCACCCGCCTCCTCTCCTCTCCCCAATCCGCGGGGTAGGCCAAGGGGCGGAGCCACCACGCCTGGCCCGCTTTGGGTCCAGAGGCGTGTCTGAAGACCCCAGCGTGCACACCAAAAGTCGCCTCTTCTCCTGACTTTCTCTTCAGCCATTGGGACCAAGAGAGAGAGAGAGAGAGAGAGAGAGAGAGAGAGAGCCCCTCCGGCTGGAGGTATCTCCCACCTCCGCTCCCTCCTTTGTTTTTGCGCCTTTCTTCAGGAAAGGTGGGCATCTCCACCTCTGTCTCTCTCTCTCTCGGTCCCAATGGCTAAGGAGAAAGTCAGGAGAAGAGGTGAGAAGAGTCTTCAGGCACGCCTCCGGACCCAAAGCGGGCCAGGCAAGTGCGGCAAGTGTAGTTACTGGGATGTATAGTTCACCTACAATCAAAGAGCATTCTGAACTCCACCAATGATGGAATTGAACCAAATATGGCACACAGAACTCCCACGAGAAACAGAAAATACTAGCTTTACCCGCCACGTGTTGCTGTGGCCAGCCTTCTCTCATTTCGTTTTCTTCTTTCCTTTCTCCCTTCTCTACCTGTTTACTTCCTTCCTTAGCTGTTTGCTTTCATCCTTCCTTCTCCTTATTTCTTTCCTTCCCTGCGTCTTTCTCTCCTTCTTTCTCTTTTTCCTTTGCTGCGTCTTTCCTCCCCGTTTTTCTTTCCTTCTCTCCTCCTTCCTTCTGTACCTCTTTCCTTCCTCCTCCCTTTTTCTTTTCCTTCCTCTTTGTCTCCTTTCTTCCCTCTCTTTCTCTTTCCTTCCTTCCTTCGCTCTGTAGTTCTATACTTCCTTTTCTTTCTTGCTTTCTTTCTTTCTTTCTTTCCTTCCCTCCCTCCCTTTCTCTTCTTCATTTGCTTTCTTTTCCCCCTTCCCTTTTCTTCTGTCCTTTCTTCCATCTTTTCCTTCGTTCCTACACCTTCCCTTCCGCTCCTTTCTTCTTCGTTCCTTCCTTTCTCCCTTCTTTCCCATGCTCCTACTCTCTCTTTCTTCTTTCTTTCCTCCCTTTCTTCCCTCATATACTTTCCCAACTTCTCCTTCCTTCCTTTTTTCATACACCTTCCCTTCCCCTTCCCTTCTTTTGTTTATTTCCTACCTTTCTTCTCTGATATACCTGCCTTCCTTCCTTCCTTCCTACACCTTCCCTTCCCCTTCCCACTTTCCTTCTTTCTTTCCTTCCTTCCTTCCTTCCTTCCTTCCTATTTACACCCCTTCCCCTCATTTCCTTCCCTCACCCGCTTCCTTCCCTCCTTCCCGTTCCTCATCATCCCCGATGGCGGCATCCTTCCTTCCCTGGAGCCAGACGCTGGTGTGTGGGGGGCAGCCTGGGCCAGGTGTGGCGGAGGTGTAATTGTGAGTTTGTTGTTATGTTTTTTTGAGTTGTGATGAGTGTTCTGCATACCTTGTGGTTTGAGGTATGCGTACGCC
Source organism: Anolis sagrei (assembly GCF_037176765.1). Lineage (NCBI taxonomy): Eukaryota > Metazoa > Chordata > Lepidosauria > Squamata > Anolidae > Anolis > Anolis sagrei. The sequence goes on from NC_090033.1 coordinate 16,349,936, forward strand.
AAGTTTGATGATTTTTCGTCCGGGGTTTTCGCGTTTTGCGGCCCCTAACGACGCCCTTTTGGATTTTATATATATAGATATTTCAACGATTGGTTGGGGGCGGGGGCATCAAAGTACTGTTTGCTTACCATTGAAAATTACCTAGGGCCGCCTCTGAATATGTGTTTCCTGATGGTCTTTGGTGACCCCTCTGCAACCCCCTTGTGACCCCTCTAGGGGTCCCGACCCCCGTGTTGCGTTGTCTTATCACAACAGGAGAGAACACAAAGAAAACACAGACTTAGGATAATAAGAAGCAAAGAGGCGGGTGGTGAATGCACAAGTTTTATTCTCTGCAGAAACAGGAGAACGTTGGTACGCAAGGATGAGCAGGAGACACCATCCAAAGTCATCCATTCGTGGAAGCCATTTCTGCTCTGCAGTGTCTTCTCCCCAAACCCTACACCCCACCACCCTTGATCATTTTATTGCAGGGATTTCACTCCCAACACATTGGACAGAAAACCAACCCTGTTTCCTCCTTAGCGAACATACATAGAAATAAGGTATTGCATCGTTCCCTACTGTAAAAACAACACGACCTTCCATAGGAAGAAACGAGATATTTCTGCTATACAACCGTAGAGTAAACGTGAGGTGGTATGATTTGCCCTGCCGAGGTGGCTATTCACGTTAGCCACGTGTTATTGCGTTCTAGAATAGCTCACAAAGCCCGCCCACCAGGTCCCACTTCCTGGCCCTTGTAGCTGTCAATCAACCAAGTAGCTGTCAATCAATCATATTTTTGAGGACGCTGGATATACAACCGTAGAGTAAACGTGAGGTGGTATGATTTGCCCTGCTGAGGTGGCTATTCACGTTAGCCACGTGTTATTGCGTTCCAGAATAGCTCACAAAGCCCACCCACCAGGTCCCACTTCCTGGCCCTTGTAGCTGTCAATCAACCAAGTAGCTGTCAATCAATCATATTTTTGAGGACGCTGGATATACAACCGTAGAGTAAACGTGAGGTGGTATGATTTGCCCTGCCGAGGTGGCTATTCACGTTAGCCACGTGTTATTGCATTCTAGAATAGCTCACAAAGCCCGCCCACCAGGTCCCGCTTCCTGGCCCTTGTAGCTGTCAATCAATCAAGTAGCTGTCAATCAATCATATTTTTGAGGACGCTGGATATTTCCCAGCTTGTGGACTGTCTACAGACGTCAACATTTCCAACACCAGCATTTCCTTAAATTCTTCCCTAGTCCTATTGATTTAAATGCGTAAGAGGTCACCGCCTGAGCTCTGCGAGTGCAGCATTTTTCCGGATGAAGCACAGAGTGTTTGAAGACCGGGACATCCATAGGAATGTCCCGGTCTATTGTCCTCCCAACCCTGCGAGACGTGGACTGTCTACAGACGTCAACATTGACACCGAAATACAACACCGCCTGAGCTCTGCGAGTGCAGCATTTTCCCGAATGAAGCACAGAGTGTTTGAGGACCAGGACATCCATAGGAATGTCCCGGTCTATTGTCCTCCCAACCCTGCGAGACGTGGACTGTCTACAGACGTCAACATTGACACTGAAATACAACACTGCCTGAGCTCTGCGAGTGCAGCATTTTTCCGAATGAAGCACAGAGTGTTTGAAGACCGGGACATTCGTAGGAATGTCCCGGTCGATTGTCCTCCCAACCCTGCGAGACGTGGACTGTCTACAGACGTCAACATTGATACTGAAATACAACACCGCCTGAGCTCTGCGAGTGCAGCATTTTTCCGAATGAAGCATAGAGTGCTTGAGGGCCAGGACATCAGTAGGAATGTCCCGGTCTATTGTCCTCCCAACCCTGCTATACGCCTGTGAGACGTGGACTGTCTAGTGTCTACAGATGTCAGCATTGACACTGAAATACAACACCGCCAGAGCTCTGCGAGTGCAGCATTTTTCCAAATGAAGCAGAGAGTGTTTGAGGACCGGTACATCAGTAGGAAGACCAAGGGGCTTGTTTATAAAGCTATTGTCCTCCCAACCCTGCTATACGCCTGCGAGACGTGGACTGTCTACAGACGTCAACATTGACACTGAAATACAACACCGCCAGAGCTCTGCGAGTGCAGCATTTTTCTGAATGAAGCAGAGAGTGTTTGAGGACATCTGTAGGAAGACCAAGGTGCTTGTTTATAAAGCTATTGTCCTCCCAACCCTGCTATACGCCTGTGAGACGTGGACTATTTACAGACGTCACATGTAACTCCTTGGACAATTCCATTAGTGTTGCCGCCAAAAAATCCTGCAAATCTCCTGGGAAGGCAAGTGGACAAATGTCAGCATGCAGGAAGGAGCAAAGACCACCAGCATTGAAGCGATGGTCCTCCGCCATCAACTCCGCTGGACCGGCCACGTTGTCCGGATGCCTGACCACGGTCTCCCAAAGCAGTTGCTCTACTCCGAACTCAAGAACGGAAAACGGAATGTTGGTGGGCAAGAAAAGAGATTGAAAGATGGGCTCAAAGCCAACCTTAAAAACTCTGGCATAGACACTGAGAACTGGGAAGCCCTGGACCTTGAGCGCTTCAACTGGAGGTCAGCTGTGGCCAGCAGTGCTGTAGAATTTGAAGAGGCATGAATGGAGGGGGAAAGAGAGAAATGTGCCAAGAGGAAGGCGCATCAAGCCAACCCTGACCGAGACCACCTTCACTGCGGAAGAACATGTGGGTCAAGAATATGGTTCCACAGTCCCCTACGGACTCACCGCCAGGACACAGATCTTGGAAGACAATCCTACTCGGACAACGAGGGATCACGTAAGTAAGTAAATAAGTATAAGAAGTGGTATCTGCCAGGTGGAAAAATGGTATTAGATAGGAAATCATTGCATGTCCCTCCAGTGGGTGAAAAATACAGTTCGAATGGACATGTGGTCACAGTACAGTCCACTGAAGGGTTAAGAACAAGCCCGAAAAATGAAGGGAACACTGAGCAGCATTCCATGGAAACAGATACTAAAAGACAAGGGAGTTACGGATGGATGGGAGTTTCTCAAGAGTGAAATACTCAAGGCGCAATTGCAAACTATGCCAACAAAGAGAAAAAATAGGACAAGTGCAAAGAAGCCAGAATGGATGTCCAAAGAACTTCTAACTGTGCTAAAACACAAAAGAGACATGCACAAGAAGTGGAAAAAGGGAGAAATCACCAAAGAAGAATTCAGGAGCGGCTTAAGAAGCTCGGCATGTTTAGCCTGAAGAAGAGAATGCTGAGAGGAGATATGATAGCCATGTATAAATATGTGAGAGGAAGCCACAGGGAGGAGGAGGGAGCAAGCTTGTTTTCTGCTTCCTTGGAGACTAGGACGCAATGGATCAATGGCTTCAAACTACAAGAAAAGAGATTCCATCTGAACCCGAGGAAGAACTTCCTGACTGTGAGAGCCGTTCAGCAGTGGATCTCTCTGCCCCGGAGTGTTGTGGAGGCTCCTTCTTTGAAAGCTTTCAGGCAGAGGCTGGATGGCCATCTGTGAGGGGTGATTTGAATGCAATATTCCTGCTTCTTGGCAGAATGGGGTTGGACTGGATGGCCATGAGGTCTCTTCCAACTCTTTGATTCTATGATTCTATGTAGCAACGACTGAAGAATGAACCTCCAAAGGAGTTTATGTGAAAGCTAGAACTCAAGCTACTTAACAAGGTAGGAGGCTGTGCTAGAAAATCTCTGCAACTCTGACCAAGACTCTGCAGTGTGCTTTCGGACTGGAACTAACCGCCTGCCTGCAGAGGAGGGCGTGAGAGGATCGATTCATGTGCCTACCTAATAGGGGTGCTGTGTGTGTTTCCTCTCCCTGTGCAACGATGGGAGGGGCATCGTGGAACACATTTTGCTCTAGTTTTTCAACAAATATCTCCTCGAATTTAGTTACATAGTGTAATGGAAGACCCAAGCACCAGAGTACTGAAATATACTTGGGGAATAAATGGGATTACAGTGTTCCCTCACTTATCGCGGGGTTACGTTCCAGGACCACCCACGATAAGTGAAAATCCACAAAGTAGGGATGCTTACAGTATATGTACAGTATATGCCCCCATCCGCCCTTCCTCGGAAAGATGCCCCCCTCTCAATCAGTCTCTCTCTGTGTTTCGACACTGTTGAGTGCTGCTTTCCTTCCGCCTCGAGCTCACGCCCAGCCTGGGCTCCATAGCGCATGCGCGGTGGTGCCAAGAAGGAGGAGGAGGAAGATAAAGAGAGCGAGGAGGCTGAGACTATGTAGAGATCCATCCATCCACCCCTCCTTCCTCCTCCAGTGTTCCCTCGCTACTTGTATACAGTACTGTATTTTCAATTCATTCTTTAAAAAACCCGAGAAACACCGAGTCCACAAAAAGCGAACCACGAAATAGCGAGGGAACACTGTACTATTCTATTTACGCCCTCCCTCTGGAAGATGCCCCCCACTCTCAATCACTCAATTTCTCTCTGTGTCTGGATGCTGCGAGACTATAAAGAAGATCTGTATAGGAAGGATAATAATATCGAGGATAGTTTTGATGATGTGGTGAATAAATTAGAACCAGACATCCTGAGGAGTGAGGTTGAATGGGCCTTAAGAAGCATTGCTAACAACAAGGCAGCAGGAGACGACGGGATCCCAGCTAAACTGTTTAAAATCTTAAAAGATGATGCTGTCAAGGTGATGCATGCCATATGCACGGTGGCACCGAGAAGGAGGAGGAGGAGGAAGGTAAAGAGGGTGAGGAGACTGAGACTACACAGAGGTCCATCCATCTGCCCCTCCTTCCTTCTCCAGTGTTCCCTCGCTACTTGTATACAGTACTGTATTTTAAATTCATTTTTTTAAAACTGTAATACAACGAGTCCTCAAAAAGCGAACCGTGAAATTGCGAGGGAACACTGTACTATTCTATTTACGCCCTCCCTCTGGAAGATGGCCCCTCTCTCTCTCAATCTATCTCTCTCTGTGTCTGGGTGCTGCTTTCCCTCCACCTCAAGCTCGCGCCCAGCCTGGGCTCCATGGCGCATGCGCGGTGGTGCCGAGAAGGAGGAGGAGGTAAAGAGGGTGAGTAGGCTGACACTATGCAGATATCCATCCATCTGCCCCTCCTTCCTCCTCCAGTGTTCCCTCGCTACGTGTATACAGTACTGTATTTTAAATTCATTCTTTAAAAAACTCGAGAAACAACGAGTCCGCAAAAAGCGAACCACAAAATAGCGAGGGAACACTGTACTCGTGCCCAGCCTGGGCTCCATGGCTCATGCGCAGTGATGCCGAGAAGGAGGAGGAGGTAAAGAGGGTGAGTAGGCTGACACTACGCAGATATCCATCCATCCATCCGCCCCTCCTTCCTCCTCCAGTGTTCCCTCGCTACTTGTATGCAGTACAGTATTTTAAATGCAATTTTTTTAAAAACCATGAAACAGTGAGTCTGCAAAAAGCGAACTGCGAAATAGCGAGGGAACACTGTACTATTCTATTTACACCCTCCCTCTGGAGGGAGGCTGAGACTACACAGAGATCCATCCATCTGCCCACACTTCCCCCTCCAGTGATCCCTCGCTACGTGTATATAGTACTGTATTTTAAATTCATTTTTTTAAAAAAACCGAGAAACCACGAGCACAAAAAGTGAACCGCGAAATAGCGAGGGAACATCGTACTATTCTATTTACGACCTCCCTCTGGAAGATGGCCCCTCTCTCAATGAATCAATTTCATTCTGTATCTGGGTGCTGCTTTTCCTCTACCTCAAGCTCGAGCCCAGCCTGGGCTCGATGGCGCATGCGCGGTGGCGCCGAGAAGGAGAAGGAAGGTAAAGAAGGTGAGGAGGCTGAAACTATGCAAAGATGCACCCATCTGCCCTTCCTTCCTCCTCCATTGTTCTGTTGCTACTTGTATACAGTACTGTATTTTAAATTCATTCTTTAAAAAAAACGAGAAACAACGAGTCCGCAAAAAGCAAACCTCGAAATAGCGAGGGAACACTGTATTATTCTATTTATGCCCTCCCTCTGGAAGATGGCCTCCCTCTCTCTCAATCAATCTCTCTCTGTATCTGAGTGCTGCTTTCCCTCCAACTCAAGCCCGCGCCCAGCCTGGGCACCATGGCGCATGCGTGGTGGCACCGAGAAGGAAGAGGAGGAGGAAGGTAAAGAGGGCAAGGAGGCTGAGATTACACAGAGATCCATCCATCTGCCCCTACTTCCTCCTTCAGTGTTCCCTCGCTACAAGTATACAGTACTGTACTTTAAATTCATTCTTTAAAAAAACCGAGAAACAACGAGTCCGCAAAAAGCGAACCGCGAAATAGCGAGGGAACACTGTACTATTCTATTTATACCCTCCCTCTGGAAGATGGCCTCTCTCTCTCTCTCAATCAATCAATCTCTCTCTGTGTCTGAGTGCTGCTTTCCCTCTGCCTTGAGCTCGTGCCCAGCCTGGGCTCCATGGCACATACACGGTGGCACTGAGAAGGAGGAGGAGGAAGGTAAAGAGGGTGAGGAGGCTGAGACTACGCAGAGATCCATCCATCCGCCCCTCCTTCCTCCTCCAGTGATCCCTCGCTACTTGTATACAGTACTGTACTTGAAATTCATTTTTTTTAAACGCGAAACAGCGAATCTGCAAAAAACGAACCATGAAATAGCGAGAGAACACTGTACTATTCTATTTACACCCTCCCTCTGGAAGATGGCCCCTCTCTCAATCAATCAATTTCTCCCTGTATCTGGGTGCTGCTTTCCCTTCACCTCAAGCTCGCGCCCAGCCTGGGCTCCATGGCGCATGCACGGTGGCACCGAGAAGGAGGAGGAGGAAGAAGGTAAAGAGGGCAAGGAGGCTGAGACTACACAGAGATCCATCTATCCACCCCTACTTCCTCTTCCAGTGTTCTCCGCTACTTGTATACAGTATTGTATTTTAAATTCATTTTTTTTAAAAAACCGTGAAACAACGAGTCTGCAAAAGAGCGAAATAGCGAGAGAACACTGTACTATTCTATTTACACCCTCCCTCTGGAAGATGGCCCCCGTCTCTCTCAATCAATCTGTCTCTGTGTCTGGGTGATGCTGGGTGCTGCTTTCCCTCTGCCTCGAGCTCGCGCCCAGCCTGGGCCCCATGGCACATGCGCAGTGGCGCCGAGAAGGAGGAGAAGGAAGGCAAAGAGGGTGAGGAGGCTGAGACTACGCAGAGATCCATCCATACATCCGCCCCTCCTCCCTCCTCCAGTGTTCCCTATACAGTACTGTATTTTAAATTCAATTTTTACAAAACGTGAAAAAGTGAGTTCGCAAAAAGCGAACCGCGAAATAGCGAGGGAACACTGTACTATTCTATTTACGCCCTCCCTCTGGAAGATGCCCCCCCCCCAATCATTCTGTCTCTGTGTCTGGGTGCTGCTGGGTGCTGCTTTCCCTCCGCCTCGAGCTTGCACCCAGCCTGGGCTCCATGGCGCATGCGCGGTGGCACCGAGAAAGAGGAGAAGGAAGGTAAAGAGGGTGAGGAGGCAGAGACTATGCAGGGATCCATCCATCTGCCCCTCCTTCCTCCTCCATTGTTCCATCGCTACTTGTATACAGTACTGTATTTTAATTTTTTTTTAAAAAATCCGTGAAACAGCGAGTCTGCAAAAAGCGAACCTCAAAGTAGTGAGGGAGCACTGTACTGGAACTTGTGCTAAGTTGGTGGATCCCATGAGTTAAGGAGTGAAAAGAAACACACACATCAATCTTCCTTCTACACAACCACACTCCGTAGACCAAAGCATTAGAAGTACGAGGGGTATTTTTTAAGTAAGGTCCGTTTTGTTGTAGACACGAGTAGTTCGCGCGCATCGTGTACCGGCATGCCTCGGAAAAAACTGTGCTCAGTTTCCACTCTGTAGCTAACATGTACGGTTCTGTTCTGTGCTTTAAAAATGTTTAAGACTATCAACTCACCCTCCGCATGTGAGGTTCGCTCAGTGATACGGTTTTTGTCAGCAAGGAACCTGCCTGCTGCAGAAATTCATCGACAGATTTGTGAAGTGTACAATGATACTGTTATGAGTGAAAGCAAAGTGCGTAAGTGGGTACGACAATTCAAAGATGGCCGTGACAACGTCCATGATGACGACGACTTGAAAACGGAAGTGAACTCTTGGTTATTGGCGCAGGCGGCAAGTTTTTATGAAGAGGGTATTTTAAAATTGGTCCAGAGATATGATAAGTGTTTGAACAAACTTGGCAACTATGTCGAAAAATAGAGTGAAGGATGTACTTTCTGAAAATAAATTTACTTTTTTGAAATAAACTTTCGTTGTGTACTCATGTTCAAACGGACCTTACTTAAAAAAAAAACCCTCGTATAATGGTGTGCCCTTGGCATGAGAAGGACCAGCACTTGGCACAGAGGAGAGTGTTTGCGTAGGTGAAGATCCTTCTATTTAGCAGCAATGGGGAAACAACAGTCCAACTTTCTGTAGAGCTGGAAGAAGTATTGGTTGCCAACCCAAATGATGTCTAGCAGCCAGATGTGGAAAGCTCGAAGGAGACCTGAATTTGTAACTCTAAGGTCTTGGAGTCACAGCAAACAAGCTTCAAGTGTTGAGTGTTGGCCAACGTCTCAAAGAGTCCTGCTTTCCGCTTCCATCCAGTTTTAAGGTGCCGTAATAGAGAATTGTAGAGTCTACAAAGGCCACCCAGTCCAACCTCCCACCATCCTTCTGTTGTGTGAGATGTTCCTCCTCAGCTCTCTCAACATTTATTGCATTGGGATGGCAGGAGAAGGCCTTTTCAATGCTTATATATACCCTGTGTCTACACATCTTTGTCACGAGTCATGCCAAAGAATTAGAAGCACCGCGGCATGGTAGAAGCAAGTTGCTGTCTGCTCAATTCTTCAAGCGACGTCCATATTGATTTATGCTCCATGCCTTTGAAGTCAGTGGTCACCATAAGTCTGACGGTGAGGATTAGCAGGGCCTCACACTGTGTAGCAAGATCCTATTGCTACTGCCATGCGGCCACTTATTATTTTGGGAATTGAATTCCTCCCCATTAGTCTTCGCTTGCGTGAAACCGAGGGAAGGAGCATGGAAACATCCAGGGACGAGGAGGAAGGGCCATCAGAGGTGTCTTTGAGAGCCCATGGTGTTGAGCAGCTGAGACCGCATGATCTGGATGCTGGTCAAGATTTTCCTCTGGTGTCCCACCAGGCTGATCCCCAGGCCCTGGACATCCCTGTGGAAGGAACAAAGAAGAGGTAGTATTACTATCTATTAGGGCTGGTCAATTCGTTTTGTTAATTCGTAATTCATTAAAAAATTCGTTAATTTTTGAATTACGAAACGATTACAAAACTTTTTTTTTAACCTGGAAGTGTTTTTAAATATCGAAACGGCAGGCGCCAAAAAACTTTGTATTTCCGTCCATTTCGGAAATACGTAAGATGGCCGCCTGCCGATGCTTGCTGAGAGGGCGAGCTTTTACTTTTCCTTGGAAGGGAGAGGGGCGAGCGAGTGGCGAGGGAGAGGGGCGAGCGAGAGGGGCGAGCGAGCGGCGAGCGAGAGGGCCCGCCAGAGTGAGTGCCTGCCTTCCCTCCTTAATAATAATTTTAATTTCTCCTCCCTATTCTACTAAATTAATAATTAAATTTAAAAAATATTTAAAAAATATTGGGAAAAAAAAGGGCGCCATCTTTACAAAATGTTTTGTAAATATTTACGAAATTTCGTAAATACCGAACTTTTTTTTTGGAAAATTTTGTAATTAATTTAAATATCGAAACAAAAAAAAACCCCAATTACAAATCGATTTTAGAAACAAATTTTGGCGTTGTTACCCAGGCCTACTATCTATATATATATAAAACCCAAAAGGGCGTCGTTCGGGGCTGCAAAACACGAAAAACCCCTGACGAAAACTCACCAAACTTGCCGTACACATACCTCAAACCACAAGGTATGCACAACACTCATCACAATTCAAAACAACATTACAAAAAACTCACAATCACAGAAACAAACAGAGCATGCGCAGAGGTGTCCCGGCGTGAGCCTCCCGGCGCGCGCACATGGCTGGACCACACCCCCTCTGTGGAAGCCATGCCCCTCCCTTCGCCGCCCCTCCCCTACCCACCCATACGCCATCCTTCCCTCCTCCCCCTCCTCCCCCTCGCTGCCCATGCCCCCTCCGAGAAAGCCAAGCCACCCTTCCCTCCTCCCCCTCCTCCTCCTCTGCCGCCCACGTCCCCTCCAAGAAAGCCATGTCCCCACCCTCCACCGCCCTGCACCTACCTGCCCATACGCCATCATTCCCTCCTCCCCTCCTCCTCCTCCCCCGCCCATGCCCCCTCTGAGACAGCCACACTCTCACCCTCTCACCCAATTTTACTACATCTGTATTGGTTACCAATTGAGCACCGGATCACTTTCAAAGTGATGGTACTCACCTTTAAGGCCTTGCATGGTCTGGGGCCAATCTACCTGAGGGACTGCCTCACCCCCTACCAACCCCAGAGATGCCTCCGTTCTGAGGACCAAGATCTATTGGAAATTCCCAGTGTCAAGACCTTGCGTCTAACAGCAACCAGACGCAGAGCCTTCAGAGCAGTGGCACCATAGCTCTGGAATACTCTGCCACCCGAAGTCCGTGCCTTGCGGGACTTACCAGCTTTCCGCAGGGCATGTCAGACATATCTATTTCAACGGGCCTTTGGTCTCTGATTGTTTTTAAATTGTTCTAAATTGTTTTTTAAATTGTGTTAGATTTTAGCTATTCTTGTAAGCCACTCCGAGCCCCAGGGGAGTGGCCGCATAGAAGTTTGAATAATAAATAAATAAATAAATAAATAAATACTAGGGCTGGGCAACCACGGAAATATTTGTTTCTAAAATCAATTCATTTTTATGGGGGTTTTTGCATTTCAATTTTTAAAAGAATTCCGAAATTTTTCTTTAAAAAAGTTCGAAATTTACGAAATTTCGGAAATTACGAAACAATTATGAAACAATTACGAATCGATTCGTTAATGGCGGACGCGATTGCGCAATATGCTAAAAAAACCCTCCAAATGGGACAGGGGGAACTTCTGAAGCTTCCCTCTCCCTCTGTTGTTGACTGTTAGTGTGATAATTATATTTTTTTTCACTGATAAAACAAACAACCACTATAAAACTTGCACCAGACATGCGGAAATAATAACGAAACGATTACGAATCGATTACGAAACAATTACGAAACAATTACGAAACAAATTGAAAAATTCGTTTCGATTTTTAGTTGCTCCTGAATGGTTCAATATTGATTCGTTATCTGAAAAATAACGAATTAATAACGAATTACGAAATTAACAAACGAAACCGCCCAGCCCTAATAAATACCAAAGCTCTCCTCTGGGTGGGATTAATCAAAATGTGGAGATAAGCATGGGATGAACGACGTGGTAGGGGGACAAGCTGCCTTTGCTGCAAGAGTCAGATTATGAAAGTCAAGATCCAAAAGTTTGCTCTTGACTGACTATATAATGCACAAAGGTTCAACTGCAGGTGGGGCAAGATCTATTGTTGACATTGGTGCTGCACTTGACACAACCTGGCATGACAACGCCATCTGTCACTCCTTTCCACCTGCTACTAAGGAGGCTGTCGAGGTCCTGAACCGGTGCTTGGCCGCTGTGACGGTCTGGATGAGGGCGAACAAATTGAAACTGAATCCAGATAAGACAGAGGTACTCCTGGTCAGTCACAAGGCCGAACAGGGTATAGGGTTACAGCCTGTGCTGGATGGAAGGGGTCGCACTCCCCCTGAAGACGCAGGTTCGCAGCTTGGGTGTGACCCTGGACTCATCGCTGAGCCTGGAACCTCAGGTTTCGGCGGTGACCAGGGGAGCATTCGCACAGTTAAAACTCGTGCGCCAGCTGCGACCGTACCTTGGGAAGTCTGACTTGGCCACGGTAGTCCACGCTCTGGTTACATCCCGCTTAGACTACTGCAACGCTCTCTACGTGGGGTTGCCCTTGAAGACTGCTCGGAAGCTTCAAATGGTCCAACGTTCGGCAGCCAGATTGCTAACAGGAGCGGCACTCAGGAAGCACACCACTCCTCTGCTGCGCCAGCTCCACTGGCTGCCAATCTGCTACCGGGCACAATTCAAGGTGCTGGCTTTAGCCTATAAAGCCCTAAACAGTTCTGGCCCTACTTACCTCTCCGAACGCATCTCCTCCTATGAACCGACTAGGACATTAAGATCGTCTGGGGAGGCCCTGCTCTAGGTCCCGCCCGCAACGCAGGCGCGGTTGGCGGGGACGAGAGACAGGGCCTTCTCGGTGGTGGCCCCTCGGCTGTGGAACGCCCTTCCCATGGACCTTAGATCGGTCCCCTCATTAATGGTATTTCGAAGAAAACTGAAAACCTGGCTATTTGAACAGGTGTTTGGATAGGCAGTGCAATGAATATAGGAAAACGGAATTACGGATGAAGAGTTGGATCATGATTCTAGTTATGAGATGCTAATTATTATATTATATTATATTATATTATTATTTATTATATTATATTATTATAATATTATTATATTATATAATATTATATATATTATATTATATATTATTATATTATATTAGTATAATATTATTATATTATATTATTGTATATTATATTATTATAATACATTGTATTATATATTATATATTATTATATTATATTACGAAAATAATTACGAAAATTGGAAAAATTGTTTCGATTCTTAATTACTCCTCACACTATTCTTGCATGGCTCAATATTGGATCGTAAGCAAATTTAAATACGAATTAATAACGAATTACGAAATTAACGAACGAAACCGCCCAGCCCTAATTATTATATTATATTATTATTTATTATATTATATTATTATTATATTATTATATTATTATATTATTATATTATTATATTATTATATTATTATATTATATTATATATTAATATATTATATTATAATATTATTATATTATATTATTGTATATTATATTATTATAATACATTGTATTATATATTATATATTATTATATTATATTATGAAAATAATTACGAAAATTGGAAAAATTGTTTCGATTCTTAATTACTCCTCACACTATTCTTGCATGGCTCAATATCGGATCGTAAGCTAAATACGAATTAATAACGAATTACGAAATTAACGAATGAAACCGGCCAAGCCTAGTGTTTAGAGGGGCTTATTGGTCTTGCTCTGAATGTGCACAGATGCATCCAAAAGAGCTAATGGCATCTAAAGAGCTAATGACAGCACATGGCATCTTGGAGATACCAAAACTCTCCGCTGGGTGGGATTAATCAAAATGTGGTGATAAGCATGGAATGAATGACGTGGTAGGGGGACAAGCTGCCTTTACCGCAAGGGTCAGATTATGAAAGCCAAGATCCAAAATTTGTTTCTAAACTCGTTTCGTAATAATTAGGGCTGGGCGGTTTCGTTCGTTAATTTCGTAATTCGTTTTTAATTCGTATTTAAATTAGCTTACGATCCGATATTGAGCCATGCAGGAATAGTGTGAGGAGTTAAATAGATTCGAAACAATTTTTCAACTTATTTCGTAATTGTTTCGCAATTGTTTCGTAATTATTTTCGCATGTCTGGTGCAAGTTTTATAGTTGTTGTGTGTTTTATCACACCAACAGTCAACAACAGAGGGAGAGGGAAATTTCAGGAGTTCCTCCTGTCCCATTTGGAGGGTTTTTTAGCATATTGCGCAATCGCGTCCGCCATTAACGAATTGATTCGAAATCTACGAAATTTCGTATATTTCGAAATTTTTGAAAGGAAAATTTCGGAATTCTTTAAAGAAACGAAACGTGATGGACCCCTTAAAAATGAATCGAGTTTAGAAACAAATTTTTCCGTGGTTACCCAGCCCTAATAATAATATATAATATTATAATAATATAATATTATAATATATTTATTTATTTATTTATTTATTTATTTATTTACTGCATTTGTTGACCGCCGTTCTCAGCCCTAGGGCGACTCACGGCGGTGTACAACATATAAAAAGACAATTTACAATGAAAACAATATCATAAACAACAATAACAACATCACTATTCACTATTAATAATACCATTACACTAAATCATTCGCGACATCTCATCATAGAATCACAATCCAATCTCGTTATCCGTATTCCGTTCCACTCATCATTGCCAATTTGTTGTAGCATGTATAATATAATATAATATACTAATATATAATATAATATATTATAATAATATAATATACTAATATATAATATAATATAATATAATCATATATAATATAACGGCGCTCCATGCAGTCATGCCGGCCACATGACTTTAGAGGTGTCTATGGACAACACTGGCTCTTCGGCTTAGAAATGGAGATGAGCACCACACCCCAGAGTCAGACATGACTGGACTTAATGTCAGGGGACTACCTTTAACTTATAATATAATATATAATAATATAATATAATATAGTTGTTGTTTTTTTTATCACACCAACAGTCAACAACAGAGGGAGAGGAAGCTTCAGAAGTTCTTGACTGACTATATAATGCACAAAGGGGCAACTGCAGGTGGGACAGAGTCAATTGTTGACATTGGTGTTGCACTCAACACAACTTGGCATGGCAACGCCATCAAAAATGGCAATTTCAAACAGCAGAGCTAGCAAAACCTCTTTCAGTTTTGATATCTCTCGAATACCGGAGAGGAATAGAAAGAAGAGACCGTCCAATTAAAATTCTGGTGCAAGTCAGTAAGCCGCCATATCCCTCGAAGGCTTAGCCGCAAGGTGAAAAGTTCAGCTTAGCTTCCGACTGTTCTCCATGCTGTAATGTAATCCTTTCGAGGCCACGATAGGCCCCCACATTGGTGGAACCGTGACAGTTTTCCCCCCTGCATATATGACCAGCAGAGTCATTATGCTTGCAAGCTTCTCCTCTGAATGGATATCTCCCTCGGAAGCGGCGTTTCAGATTGCTTTGAACTAAAGAATGCTCGATGAGGTTGAACCTGAAATTTTAAATATTTAATTCAAGGGAGATTTTTTGCAAAGTTCTTTAAGTGGTGATTAACACAGATGCCTTAAACGATGGTCCTTTCCCCTGTCTTGGTGGTGATGAGGCTGAGGTGCAAGATGGAGATGGTTTGGTCAATGCATTTATGCAGGCAATGACAGAGAGGCCTCAGTGCAAAGGGCAGTTTCTCATGGGAATATTCCTGCTGGGCTTAACGATGATGGTTTACTCCCTCTCACTGTGGCATCGATGGTTCAATGGACACCAAGACTAAGAAAGTTGGCATCGATGGTTCAATGGACACCAAGACTAAGAATGGTGGCATCAATGGTTCAATGGACACCAAGACTAAGACTAAGAATGGTGGCATCGATGGTTCAATGGACACCAAGACTAAGACTAAGAATGGTGGCATCAATGGTTCAATGGACACCAAGACTAAGATCAATGGTTCAATGGACACCAAGACTAAAACTAAGAATGGTGGCATTGATGGTTCAATGGACACCAAGACTAGGAATGGTGGCATCGATGGTTCACTGGACATGAAGAATAGGAATGGTGGCATCGATGGTTCAATGGACACTAAGACTAAGACTAAGAATGGTGGCATCGATGGTTCAATGGACACCAAGACTAAGATCAATGGTTCAATGGACACCAAGACTAAGACTAAGAATGGTGGCATTGATGGTTCAATGGACACCAAGACTAGGAATGGTGGCATCGAGGGTTCACTGGACATGAAGAATAGGAATGGTGGCATCGAAGGTTCAATGGACACCAAGACTAAGACTAAGAATGGTGGCATCAATGGTTCAATGGACACCAAGACTAAGACTAAGAATGGTCGCATTGATGGTTCAATGGACACCAAGACTAGGAATGGTGGCATCGATAGTTCACTGGACATGAAGAATAGGAATGGTGGCATCGATGGTTCAATGGACACCAAGACTAAGACTAAGAATGGTGTCATCGATGGTTCACTGGACATGAAGAATAGGAATGATGGCATCGATGGTTCAATGGACACCAAGACTAAAACTAAGAATGGTCGCATTGATGGTTCAATGGACACCAAAACTAGGAATGGTGGCATCGATGGTTCACTGGACATGAAGAATAGGAATGGTGGCATCGATGGTTCAATGGACACCAAGATTAAGACTAAGAATGGTGGCATCAGTGGCTCAATGGACACCAAGACTAAGACTAAGAATGGTCGCATTGATGGTTCAATGGACACCAAGACTAGGAATGGTGGCATCGATGGTTCACTGGACATGAAGAATAGGAATGGTGGCATCGATGGTTCAATGGACACCAAGACTAAGACTAAGAATGGTGGCATCAATGGTTCAATGGACACCAAGACTAAGACTAAGAATGGTTGCATTGATGGTTCAATGGACACCAAAACTAGGAATGGTGGCATCAATGGTTCACTGGACATGAAGAATAGGAATGGTGGCATCGATGGTTCAATGGACACCAAGACTAAGAATGATGGCATCAATAGTTCAATGGACACCAAGACTAAGACTAAGAATGGTGGCATTGATGGTTCAATGAACACCAAGACCAGGAATGGTGGCATTGATGGTTCACTAGACATGAAGAATAGGAATGGTAACATCGATGGTCCAATGGACATCACAAGTAGGAATGGTACCATTGAAGGTTCAATGGACACCAAGGGTAGGAATGGTGGTATCGATGGTTCAATGGACACCAAGACTAAAAATGGTGGCATTGATGGTTCAATGAACATCAAGACTAGGAATGGTGGCATCGATGGTTCACTAGACATGAAGAATAGGAATGGTAGGAATGGTAACATCGATGGTCCAATGGACATCACAAGTAGGAATGGTATCATTGATGGTTCAATGGACACCAAGGCTAGGAATGGTGGCATCGATGGTTCACTAGACATGAAGAGTAGGAATGGTAGGAATTGTAACATCGATGGTGCAATGGACAACACAAGTAGGAATGGTATCATTGATGGTTCAATGGACACCAAGGGTAAGAATTGTGGCATCGATGGTTCAATGGGCACCAAGACTAGGAATGGTGACACTGATGGTTCAAATATATACATGCCAGGTCTAAGGTATGGTCTAATTTCCTGGCTTCACACAAAACCAGAAAATAAGGTCATGACATGAAACAGATTTTTGGCATTTCACACACCTCTACTAACTAGAATTTCCCTCACATACCTGGGTGGATCATGATGCAAAAGGCATTTGTTATGGAGGATTAAGCATGGAAAAGAAAGGAATTCCTGTTGGGAATAAGCCTGTGTTGTGTTTCAGGATCCTGATTGAAATGATGAGGGAAATGATGGTACTGAGGCTGAGGCACAAGATGGAGATGGTTTGGTCAATGATTTTCAGGCAGACAATGACAGAGAGGCCCCAGTGCAAAGGGCAGTTTCTCATGAGAATATCCCTGCTGGGCCTAGCAATGACGGTTAACTCCCTCTCTCTATGAGCTCTCAAGATTTGGATTTGGAAAACAATCTGACACCTGGGAATTTTAATGAGCAGCCAGAAAGGGAGTTGAAGAGTAGTCGGCTGGAGATTAGCCCGAATTGACAGCAAACTCAGTGTTTACGTCGCTCTGAAAGGCTTCATCCGTATCAAGGCGGCACTTACTCAATGTTCATCCGCATCACCATGCCGAGGGATGAGTAGCCAGCCAGGGCAAAGTTGTCTCGATATCGGCCCAGCCGAATGGAGTCCAACCAATCTTCGACGGTAGAGCAGCTGGTGAATTCGATGCAGCCTCTCTCCGAAAGGGTTTGGGTGAATCTGTAAAGTGGAGATGTGAACGGAGAAGTGAACGGAACAGCAACACCGAACAACACACCGAAATGCTACATTTCCTGTCCCAATTTCATGTGTCCCACATTTTGTTTTGTAAGTGTTTCTAAACTATCTTTTAAAAAATGTTTTTGTTAGTTTTATTTTACAAGTTTACATTAAAAACACAAAAGCTCCAGTCAGAAATCAAAAAAGTACAAGACACCCAAGCTGATCAAAACAAAATATTAAGAGAAGAAATGAATGGAATAAAAAAGGAAATGAAAGAAGAATTGAAAATATTGCTCAAAGAGGAGATGAAAACTATGGGAGATGATATAAAGAAATTTAAACACAAAAACAAAGAATTATCGAAAGAAAATAAGATTATGAAAACAGAACATGGAATCATGAAAAAGAAAATTGAAAATTTAGAGGGGAAAATCCCAACAGGAACTCTTAGAAGCAAAGGAAAAAGAACATCAACTAAGATTTAGAAACATAAGAGAAGAGGAAGAAGAAAACATCAAAGAGACCATTGTGGAAATGATAACAAACATCACAAGAAAAACCAAAACAGAAATTGAAATAAATTTAAACAGGGTGTTTAGAATTCGAACAAGATACTCAAAAAAATTCAGAACTCCAAGAGACGTAATAGTTTACTGCTCTAAAAAACCAATGAGGGACGAGATTCTGATAGAAAATACAAAAGAACCAACATATCACAAAGGAAATAAAATTGTAATATTAAAGGAAATACCATCTACAGTACTAGAGAGAAGATGGAAATATTATTTTTTGACAGATGAATTAAAAAAGACATGTAAAATTTAAATGGGAGAAAAAGGAGGGCATAGTGGTGACATGGAGAGAAACCAAATACTGGCTCACATCTGAACCAAAAGCCAGAGCATTTTGGGGAAAAAAATAAAAAAAGAAGTATACAAGGAAGAAGAGAAGAATAGAGAAGAGGAGAGAAAAACCAACACATCACAAAAAAACAGACGATGAAGATGAAATACCAGGGCCATCAGGAATCCGTGAGAATGAGTATATGATATATAATGAGTATATGAGGAATATGATAATAGAAGAAAAAGAGACAGAGAAAAATCACCTAATGATTTTGCCCCCCAAATGCATGAAACAAAGAAAAATACGGACTTAGATGAAAAAAATAAGGACAATTATGGGCTGGAAATTTAAAATATACAGCAATAATGTAAATGGTCTCAACGCCCCCAATAAAAGAAAGAAAATCTGGTACCAACTAAAAAAAGTAGCTATGATGTGATTTCATTACAGGAAACACATATTACACACAAGCACATTACCAATCTAGAGCAAAAAACACTGGGAAAAATGTGTTACACAGCCGGACCCCAAAAAAATGGTATGGTGATGTACATAAACGAAAAAATATCATCAAAACTAGTAGAGCTGGGCGGTTTCGTTTCGTAATTTCGTAATTCGTTAAAAATTTGTTATTTTTTTTGTTACGAAGCGATAACGAACCATTCAGGAGCATCTAAAAATTCGTTTCGTAATTGCTTCGTATTTGTTTCGTACTTGTTTCGAAATCGTTTCGAAATCGTTTCGTTATTATTTCCGCATGTCTGGGGCAAGTTTTATAGCTGTTGTTTGTTTAATCAGTGAAAAAAAATATAAATATCACACCAACAGTCAACAACAGAGGGAGAGGGAAGCTTCAGAAGTTCCCCCTGTCCCATATGGAGGTTTTTTAGCGTATTGCGCGGTCGCGTCCGCCATTAACGAATCGATTCGTATTTGTTTCGTATTCGTTTCGTATTGTTTCGTAATTTTATGAAATTTCGTAAATATTGAACTTTTTTTAAAGAAAAATTTCGGAATTCATTTAAATATCGAAACGCAAAAAACCCCAAAAAACAAATTGAGTTTAGAAACAAATTTTTCTGTGGTTGCCCAGCCCTAAAAACTAGCATTCAGAGATCAGGAAGGGAGAATACTAGGGATAAAATTAGAGATAGAAGGCAAAGCTATTTTGATTTGCACCATATACGTCCCAAATACAACAAAAGACAACTTTATTAATAAATTCTTAAAAAATACATAGAAGAACAAGAATACGAAGAATTGATAATTATGGGAGATTTCAATGGCTTGTTAGATCCAGCAAGAGATAAATCTACAAATAAGACAAAGGTAAACCCAAAGCGATTAGGAGTACTACTTAGAAACTTTACAAACTTAAAGGAAGATTTAGTATTACATAACATATGGAGACACCAACATGACAGTGAAAAAGACTTTACTTTTTTTTCTAACAGGCATAAAACCTGGTCCCGTATCGATATGATTTGGGGAACTAAAACATTATTGTCAAACATAACGAAATCCAGGATATTGCCGATGTTAAATTCTGACCATTCTCCATTAGAAATAACATTAAATATACAACAAGAGAAAGACAAGTCCTTTATCTGGAAACTATCTTGAGGGGTCCATTTTGTTTCAAATTCGAAATTCCGAAATTTCTGTATTGTTTTGTTTTGTTATTCTGCTCATTTGAGCCAATGGGATCACATCTGAGGATTGTTTCTCTGTCATTTCTATGGCTATCTGGATGAAACTTGCTATACTTGTAGGACACTGCAATAATAATAATAACTAGCTGTGCCCTGCCACGCGTTGCTGTGGCTTTTAGTAAGAGTTTTGAATTCTCTGCCTGGCCTCTCTTCCTTCCTTCCCTCGCTCTCTTTCCCTCTCTCTCTCTCACACACTCCTTCCTTTCCCCTCTTTCTCTCTTTCCCCCTTTCTCTCTCTCACACTCCTTCCTTTCTCCTCTTTCTCTCTCTCTCTCCCTCTTTCTCTCTCTCTCACTCCTTCCTTTCCCCTCTTTCTCTCTCTTTCCCTCTTTCTCTCTCTCTCACTCCTTCCTTTCCCCTCTTTCTCTCTCTCTTTCCCTCTTTCTCTCTCACACTCCTTCCTTTCCCCTCTTTCTCTCTCTTTCCCTCTTTCTCTCTCTCACACTCCTTCCTTTCCCCTCTTTCTCTCTCTCTTTCCCTCTTTCTCTCTCTCACACTCTTTCTGTTGGGTCATGGGAGTCCTGTGTGCCACGTTTGGTTTATTTCCGTCGTTGCTGGAATTCAGAATGCTTTGATTACAGGTAAACTAAAAATCCCAACAGCTACAATGGAGGGGGGGTGGGAGGAGGAGGAGTGCAGGGGCGGGGCGTCGGTGGGTGTGGGCGGGGCTTGGGCGGAGGGGGTTGGAGGAGGAGTGCAGGGGCGGGGCGTTGGTGGGTGTGGGCGGGGCTTGGGCGGAGGGGGGTGGGAGGAGAAGGAGTGCAGGGGCGGGGCGTCGGTGGGTGTGGGCAGGGCTTGGGCGGAGGGGGGGTGGGAGGAGGAGGAGTGCAGGGGCGGGGCATCGGTGGGTGTGGGCGGGGCTTGGGCGGAGGGGGTTGGAGGAGGAGTGCAGGGGCGGGGCGTTGGTGGGTGTGGGCGGGGCTTGGGCGGAGGGGGGTGGGAGGAGAAGGAGTGCAGGGGCGGGGCGTCGGTGGGTGTGGGCGGGGCTTGGGCGGAGGGGGTTGGAGGAGGAGTGCAGGGGCGGGGCGTTGGTGGGTGTGGGCGGGGCTTGGGCGGAGGGGGGTGGGAGGAGAAGGAGTGCAGGGGCGGGGCGTCGGTGGGTGTGGGCAGGGCTTGGGCGGAGGGGGGGTGGGAGGAGGAGGAGTGCAGGGGCGGGGCATCGGTGGGTGTGGGCGGGGCTTCGGTGGAGGGGGGTGGGTGGAGGAGGAGTGCAGGGGCGGGGCGTCGGTGGGTGTGGGCGGGGCTTGGGCGGAGGGGGTTGGAGGAGGAGTGCAGGGGCGGGGCGTTGGTGGGTGTGGGCGGGGCTTGGGCGGAGGGGGGTGGGAGGAGAAGGAGTGCAGGGGCGGGGCGTCGGTGGGTGTGGGCAGGGCTTGGGCGGAGGGGGGGTGGGAGGAGGAGGAGTGCAGGGGCGGGGCATCGGTGGGTGTGGGCGGGGCTTGGGCGGAGGGGGTTGGAGGAGGAGTGCAGGGGCGGGGCGTTGGTGGGTGTGGGCAGGGCTTGGGCGGAGGGGGGGTGGGAGGAGGAGGAGTGCAGGGGCGGGGCGTCGGTGGGTGTGGGCGGGGCTTGGGCGGAGGGGGTTGGAGGAGGAGTGCAGGGGCGGGGCGTTGGTGGGTGTGGGCGGGGCTTGGGCGGAGGGGGGTGGGAGGAGAAGGAGTGCAGGGGCGGGGCGTCGGTGGGTGTGGGCAGGGCTTGGGCGGAGGGGGGGTGGGAGGAGGAGGAGTGCAGGGGCGGGGCATCGGTGGGTGTGGGCGGGGCTTCGGCGGAGGGGAGTGGGAGGAGGAGGAGTGCAGGGGCGGGGCGTCGGTGGGTGTGGGTGGGGCTTCGGCAGAGTGGGGTGGGAGGAGGAGGAGTGCAGGCAGCATGGGCAGGGTAAGATGAAGGAGGGGGCGGAGAGATGCTTTCGACAGGGCAGGAAGCGGCGTGGCGGGGCTTGGACTGGGGGAAGAGGGTGGCAGGGTTAGAAAGGGGCGAGGCTTGGCAGCGGCGTGGGTGGGCTTAGCAGGGGGAGGGGGGAAGTTGCGTGGTGCATGTGTGGGCGAGAAGGGGGCGGGGCGAAGTTGGATGTCGGTGAACTACAACTCCCATACTCAAGGTCACGGAGGGAAGGGGTGGGGCGAAGGGAGGGGGCGGGTCTTTCCGGAGGGGGTGGAAGGAGGAAGGAGTGAGTCAGGGAAGGCAGGGGGGTTTGTTACCGCCGTGTTTCAGGGCCGGAAGGGGTGGGAGGAAGTTGCGATGCGTGTGTGTGTGTTTGTGGCGGCGACGTGTTCGTGCTGGGCGAGGGAGGGAGGGAAGTGCCGTTCGGCCGTTCGGCCATGTGTGCGCGCGCGCTGGGGTCTTTGCGGCAGTGCGCATGCTCAGTTGTTTTGCCACTTTGTGAGTGTGTTGTTGTGTTGTTTGTAATTGTGAGTGGATTAGTTTGTACCGAGTGGGTTGTCCTAGGGCCATGGCAATTTTGGTGCAGTTTCGTTGGGGGGGTTTAGAGTTTACCTGTCCGGTATAACCAACCTAACAGATTTATATATATAGATCTATATAAATAAAAATGTAATGTTCGTTTGTGATATTCACAGAACTCAAAAACCACTGGACGAATTGACACCAAATTTGGACACAAGACACCTATCAGGCCAATGTATGTCCTTCACTCAAAAAAATTGATTTTGTCATTTGGGAGTTGTAATTGCTGGGATTTATAGTTCACCTACAATCAAAAAGCATTCTGAAGCTCACCAATGATGGAATTGAACCAAACTTGGCACACAGTTCTCCCATGACTAACAGAAAATACTGGAAGGGTTTGGTGGGCAGTTTGTTTCTAAACTCGATTTGTTTTTAGGGGGTTTTTGCGTTTCGATTTTTAAAAGAATTCCGAATTTTTTCTTTTAAAAAGTTCGAAATATACGAAATTTCGGAAATTACGAAACAATTACGAAACAATTAGGAATTGATTCGTTAATGGCGGACGCAATTGCGCAATACGCTAAAAAACCCTCCAAATGGGACAGGGGGAACTTCTGAAGCTTCCCTCTCCCTCTGTTGTTGACTGTTGGTGTGATAATTATATATTTTTTCACTGATAAAACAAACAGCAACCCTAAAACTTGCACCAGACATGCGGAAATAATAACAAAACGATTTCAAAACGATTTCAAAACGATTTCGAAACAATTACGAAACAATTACGAAACGAATTGAAAAATTCGTTTTGTTTTTTAGTTGCTCCTGAATGGTTCAATATCACTTTGTTATAAAAAAAAATAACGAATTAATAACGAATTACAAAATTAACGAACGAAACCGCCCAGCCCTAATGGGTAGTGTCCTTTGGATTTGGAGTTATAGTTCACCTACATCCAGAGATCACTGTGGACTCAAACAATGATGGATCTGGACCAAACTCTACACAAATACTCCATATGCCCAAATGTGAACACTGGTGGAGTTTGGGAAAAATAGAAACTTGACATTTGGGAGTTGTAGTTGCTGGGATTTATAGTAAACCTACAATCACAGAGCATTCTGAACCCCACCAACGATAGAATTCGACCAAACCTCTCACATAGAACTCCCATGTGGGCCACAGCAATGCATGGCAGGGGACGGCTAGTGTCACAATATAATCAGAACATAATTTCTCCAAAGTTTCAGAAATCCAATGATCCAATCAACAATTACATTACTTGTTGCTTGGGACTATGTCATAGTTGTATCAAACCATGAGTTATGTTGGCCACTAAGATTGGTCTCATCATCCTGATGTCATAATTGATCATTGGTTATGCTTAACTTGTATATGGATTGTAACAGGATATCCTCCTTCCCATAGGGCCATCTCCACACTGGTTGACCTACCGGCTGACGGTAGCCGTACACTTCAGGTTCTGTGGGCTGCGGATGAGCTTGTCCAGGATGCCGACAATCTGGGAGAAGCGCGGCCTCTCGTTGCGGTCCTTCTGCCAGCAGTCCAGCATGAGCTGATGGAGAGCGGTGGGGCAGCCCATGGGGGCCGGCAGCCGATAGCCTTCCTCCACAGACTGGATGACCTGTGACAGTGGAGTCCACCAACACAAGAGTGAGATCAAGTCAGCTATTTCAGTCTACATCCTCACCTTCGCTTATTTTTAATCTGAGTCGAAAAATTTGAGTGTCAGCAAACCCCTCTTATTTCTTTTCCCCACTTTTGGAAGTTACTGGAAGTCTAAGAGGCCGGGCTATAACAGTCAGCTCTCTGCAGTTGTAGATTTGATCACACTATGTAACACAATTTTTGTTCCTGAGTTATAAATATTAGGGCTGGGTAACCACGGAAAAAAATGTTTCTAAACTCGATTCGTTTCCAGGGGGCGCTAGCGTATCCAAATTCTAAATACTTCTGAAATTTTGAGATTTCAAAGTTTCGTTATTTACGAAATTTCGTTAATTTCAAATCGATTCGTTAATGGCGGACGCGATTGCGCAATATGCTAAAAAACTCTCCAAATGGGACAGGGGGAACTTCTGAAGCTTCCCTCTCCCTCTGTTGTTGACTGTTGGTGTGATAAAACAAACAACAACTATAAAACTTGCACCAGACATGCCAAAATAATTACGAAATAATTATGAAATAATTACGAAATAATTTCGAAATAACAAAATAATTACGAAATAAATTGAAAAAATTGTTTCGAATCTAATTTACTCCTCACACTATTCCTGCATGGCTCAATATCGGATCGTAAGCTAATTTAAATACGAATTAATAACGAATTACGAAATTAACGAACGAAACCGCCCAGCCCAAATAAATATCATTTCTTAATTGGTTCTATCAGTAGGGGGGAGTAGTTAGAGCCACGAAGTTGGACAGATGCCACTTCTATTATTATTATTATTATTATTATTATTATTATATTGGGATATTTGAAAATTTTGTTTGTTAATATGTCCTTGTCCTCCTCCTGCTCAAGACCTTGGCTTCACCTCTTCCCAACCGGGCAACAGCCTGTGGAACTCGGTGCCCATCTTGTTCAGCAAAAGCAAGCCAGGGTTGTCAGGCACTGGGGAAACTAACACAATTTGACACTGTGGGCTCAACAAATCCTGGGGATTTCTAGCTCCCTAACCGAAAGCAATTGTCTCTCTGGAGGCGCTTATTTGCAGTATTGATCTTGGCTCTGTGTATATAATTCATCTCCACCGTCAGCTTGTCGGGAGCTGACTTTGCTTGCCCTGATTAGATCCTCTCTTCATTTGATTAGATCTAAGATTAGCTTGACTAGATCTTAGTCTTCCTTTGATTGGATCTGGTGTATACATATGTGTGTGTATATATCTATATAAATAAAAATGTAATATTCATTTGTGGGATTAACACAACTCAAAAACCACTGGGCGGATTGACCCAAAATTGGACACAAGACACCTATCAGGCTAACAAGTGACCATCACTCATAAAAACACTGAAAAACACAACAGAAGAGACTTAAAAAGACAAAAATCAACACATGTGCAAAATTAAAATGTAATGTTTGTTTGTGGGATCAACACAACTCAAAAACCACTGGGCGAATTGACACCAAAACACAAGACACCTGTCAGGACAATGAGTGACAATCACTCATAAAAACACTGAAAAACACAGCAGAAGAGACCTTAAAAGCCAAAAAACAACACGTGCAAAATAAAAATGTAACGTTCGTTTGTGGGATCAACACAACTCAAACACCACTGGATGGATAGACACCAAATTTGGACAGAATACACCTATCATGCCAACGAATGACCGTCACTCATAAAAACACTGAAAAACAGGACTTAAGAAGCTCAAAAAATAAAAAATACATTATAACGCATGCGCAAAATAAAAATGTAATGTTCGCTCGTGGGATCAACAGAACTCAAAAACTACTTGGTGAATTCACACCAAATTTGGACACAAGACACCTATGGGGCCAATGAATGACCTTCTGAAAAACACAACAGAAGAGATGTAAAAAGCCAAAAAACAACACATGTGTAAAATAAAAATGTAATGTTCGTTTGTGGGATCAACACAACTCAAAAACCACTGGATGGATTGACGCCAAATTTGGACACAAGACACCTATCAGGCTAACAAGTGACCATCACTCATAAAAACACTGAAAAACACAACAGAAAAGGCTTAAACAACGCATGTGCAAAATAAAAATGTAATGTTCGTTTGTGGGATCAACACAACACAAAAACCACTGGGCGAATTGACGCCAAAATTGGACACAACACACCTGTCAGGCCAACGAGTGACCATCATTCATAAAAACACTGAAAAACACAACAGAAGAGACTTTAAAAAGCAAAGAAACAACAACGAATGTGCTCAATAAAAATGTAATGTTCGTTTGTGGGATCAACACAACTCAAAAACCACTGGATGGATAGACACCAAATTTGGACAGAATACACCTATCATGCCAATGAATGACCGTCACTCATAAAAACACTGAAAAACAGGACTTAAGAAGCCCAAAAAATAAAAAAATACATTATAATGCATGCGCAAAATAAAAATGTAATGTTCGTTTGTGGGATCAACACAACTCAAAAACCACTGGGCGAATTGACACCAAATTTGGACACAAGGCACCTATGAGGCCAACGAATGACCATCTCTCATAAAAACACTGAAAAACACAACAGAAGAGACTTAAAAAGACAAAAATCAACACATGTGCAAAATTAAAATGTAATATTCGTTTGTGGGATCAACACAACTCAAAAACCACTGGATGGATTGACGCCAAATTTGGACACAAGACACCTATCAGGCTAACAAGTGACCATCACTCATAAAAACACTGAAAAACACAACAGAAGAGACTGAAAAAGACAAAAATCAACACATGTGCAAAATTAAAATGTAATGTTTGTTTGTGGGATCAACACAACTCAAAAACCACTGGGCGAATTGACACCAAAACACAAGACACCTGTCAGGACAATGAGTGAAACACTGAAAAACACTGAAACACAGCAGAAGAGACCTTAAAAGCCAAAAAACAACACGTGCAAAATAAAAATGTAACGTTCGTTTGTGGGATCAACACAACTCAAACACCACTGGATGGATAGACACCAAATTTGGACAGAATACACCTATCATGCCAACGAATGACCGTCACTCATAAAAACACTGAAAAACAGGACTTAAGAAGCTCAAAAAATAAAAAATACATTATAACGCATGCGCAAAATAAAAATGTAATGTTTGCTCGTGGGATCAACAGA
Source organism: Anolis sagrei (assembly GCF_037176765.1). Classification (NCBI taxonomy): domain Eukaryota; kingdom Metazoa; phylum Chordata; class Lepidosauria; order Squamata; family Anolidae; genus Anolis; species Anolis sagrei. Next base: position 16,377,582 of record NC_090033.1, read on the forward strand.
ACTCAAAAACTACTTGGTGAATTCACACCAAATTTGGACACAAGACACCTATGGGGCCAATGAATGACCTTCTGAAAAACACAACAGAAGAGATGTAAAAAGCCAAAAAACAACACATGTGTAAAATAAAAATGTAATGTTCGTTTGTGGGATCAACACAACTCAAAAACCACTGGATGGATTGACGCCAAATTTGGACACAAGACACCTATCAGGCTAACAAGTGACCATCACTCATAAAAACACTGAAAAACACAACAGAAAAGGCTTAAACAACGCATGTGCAAAATAAAAATGTAATGTTCGTTTGTGGGATCAAAACAACACAAAAACCACTGGGCGAATTGACGCCAAAATTGGACACAACACACCTGTCAGGCCAACGAGTGACCATCATTCATAAAAACACTGAAAAACACAACAGAAGAGACTTTAAAAAGCAAAGAAACAACAACGAATGTGCTCAATAAAAATGTAATGTTCGTTTGTGGGATCAACACAACTCAAAAACCACTGGATGGATAGACACCAAATTTGGACAGAATACACCTATCATGCCAATGAATGACCGTCACTCATAAAAACACTGAAAAACAGGACTTAAGAAGCCCAAAAAATAAAAAAATACATTATAATGCATGCGCAAAATAAAAATGTAATGTTCGTTTGTGGGATCAACACAACTCAAAAACCACTGGGCGAATTGACACCAAATTTGGACACAAGGCACCTATGAGGCCAACGAATGACCATCTCTCATAAAAACACTGAAAAACACAACAGAAGAGACTTAAAAAGACAAAAATCAACACATGTGCAAAATTAAAATGTAATATTCATTTGTGGGATTAACACAACTCAAAAACCACTGGGCGGATTGACCCAAAATTGGACACAAGACACCTATCAGGCTAACAAGTGACCATCACTCATAAAAACACTGAAAAACACAACAGAAGAGACTTAAAAAGACAAAAATCAACACATGTGCAAAATTAAAATGTAATGTTTGTTTGTGGGATCAACACAACTCAAAAACCACTGGGCGAATTGACACCAAAACACAAGACACCTGTCAGGACAATGAGTGACAATCACTCATAAAAACACTGAAACACAGCAGAAGAGACCTTAAAAGCCAAAAAACAACACGTGCAAAATAAAAATGTAACGTTCGTTTGTGGGATCAACACAACTCAAACACCACTGGATGGATAGACACCAAATTTGGACAGAATACACCTATCATGCCAACGAATGACCGTCACTCATAAAAACACTGAAAAACAGGACTTAAGAAGCTCAAAAAATAAAAAATACATTATAACGCATGCGCAAAATAAAAATGTAATGTTCGCTCGTGGGATCAACAGAACTCAAAAACTACTTGGTGAATTCACACCAAATTTGGACACAAGACACCTATGGGGCCAATGAATGACCTTCTGAAAAACACAACAGAAGAGATGTAAAAAGCCAAAAAACAACACATGTGTAAAATAAAAATGTAATGTTCGTTTGTGGGATCAACACAACTCAAAAACCACTGGATGGATTGACGCCAAATTTGGACACAAGACACCTATCAGGCTAACAAGTGACCATCACTCATAAAAACACTGAAAAACACAACAGAAAAGGCTTAAACAACGCATGTGCAAAATAAAAATGTAATGTTCGTTTGTGGGATCAACACAACACAAAAACCACTGGGCGAATTGACGCCAAAATTGGACACAACACACCTGTCAGGCCAACGAGTGACCATCATTCATAAAAACACTGAAAAACACAACAGAAGAGACTTTAAAAAGCAAAGAAACAACAACGAATGTGCTCAATAAAAATGTAATGTTCGTTTGTGGGATCAACACAACTCAAAAACCACTGGATGGATAGACACCAAATTTGGACAGAATACACCTATCATGCCAATGAATGACCGTCACTCATAAAAACACTGAAAAACAGGACTTAAGAAGCCCAAAAAATAAAAAAAATACATTATAATGCATGCGCAAAATAAAAATGTAATGTTCGTTTGTGGGATCAACACAACTCAAAAACCACTGGGCGAATTGACACCAAATTTGGACACAAGGCACCTATGAGGCCAACGAATGACCATCTCTCATAAAAACACTGAAAAACACAACAGAAGAGACTTAAAAAGACAAAAATCAACACATGTGCAAAATTAAAATGTAATATTCGTTTGTGGGATCAACACAACTCAAAAACCACTGGATGGATTGACGCCAAATTTGGACACAAGACACCTATCAGGCTAACAAGTGACCATCACTCATAAAAACACTGAAAAACACAACAGAAGAGACTGAAAAAGACAAAAATCAACACATGTGCAAAATTAAAATGTAATGTTTGTTTGTGGGATCAACACAACTCAAAAACCACTGGGCGAATTGACACCAAAACACAAGACACCTGTCAGGACAATGAGTGAAACACTGAAAAACACTGAAACACAGCAGAAGAGACCTTAAAAGCCAAAAAACAACATGTGCAAAATAAAAATGTAACGTTCATTTGTGGGATCAACACAACTCAAAAACCACTGGATGGATAGACACCAAATTTGGACAGAATACACCTATCATGCCAACGAATGACCGTCACTCATAAAAACACTGAAAAACAGGACTTAAGAAGCCCAAAAAATAAAAAATACATTATAATGCATGCACAAAATAAAAATGTAATGTTCGCTCGTGGGATCAACACAACACAAAAACCACTAGGCGAATTGACACCAAATTTGGACACAAGACACCTATGAGGCCAAGAAATGACCATCACTCATAAAAACACTGAAAAACACAACAGAAGAGACTTAAAAAGCCAAAAATCAACACATGTGCAAAATAAAAATATAATGTTCGTCTGTGGGATTAACATAACTCAAAAACCACTGGGCGAATTGACACCAAAATTGGACACAAGACACCTCTCAGGCCAACGAGTGACCATCACTCATAAAAACACTGAAAAACACAGCAGAAGAGACTTTAAAAAGCAAAAAAAACCAACGAATGTGCTCAATAAAAATGTAATGTTCGTTTGTGGGATTAACACAACTCAAAAACCACGGGACGGATTGACACCAAAATTGGACACAAGACACCTGTCAGGCCAACGAGTGACTAGCACTCATAAAAACACTGAAAACACAGCAGAAGAGACCTTAAAAGCCAAAAAACAACACGTGCAAAATAAAAATGTAATGTTCATTTGTGGGATCAACACAACTCAAAAACCACTGGATGGATAGACACCAAATTTGGACAGAATACACCTATCATGCCAACGAACGACCGTCACTCATAAAAATACTGAAAAACAGGACTTAAGAAGCCCAAAAATAAAAAAATACATTATAACGCATGCGCAAAATAAAAATGTAATGTTCGTTTGTGGGATCAACACAACTCAAAAACCACTGGGTGAATTGACACCAAATTTGGACACAAGACACCTATGAGGCCAACGAATGACCATCATTCATAAAAACACCGAAAAATACAACAGAAAAGGCTTAAAAAGCCAAAAAACAACACATGTGCAAAATAAAAATATAATGTTCGTTTGTGGGATTAACATAACTCAAAAACCACTGGGTGGAATGACACCAAATTTGGACACAAGACACCTCTCAGGCCAACGAATGAACATCATTCGTAAAAAAACTGAAAAACATAGCAGAAGGGACTTAAAATGCCAAAGAAACAACGCATGTGCAAAATAAAAATGTAATGTTCTTTTGTGGGATCAACACAAACTCAGACAGCACGTCAACGACTTAAATCTAGACATAGTTTTCTAAGATCTACAGAGACACTCGCTTAAACACCTCAGCAAACGAGAGTCCAAAAGTGGCAGGCTCAAACCCAGAACCTCAACCAATGGCTGATACCAAATGAGAGACTCCCCCCTGGGCTAACAGAAAACTGGGTGACTTGGAAGGTGCTGAACAGACTGCGCTCGGGCACCACGAGATGCAGAGCCAACCTTAAGAAATGGGGCCACAAAGTGGAATCCACGACATGCGAGTGGGTTTGCTCCTGACACGATAAATAAATACCAACTATCAAGTCCCAGGAAGGAAAGCTCCATTGGACAGATTTCAACCCTGCAGAGGAACCATCTGCTTTCTTTCCTTACATCCCGGTTCGTCATGTTCCAATATGGCCGCTCTCCATACGCTAGCACTTCCCACATGACAATGCCGTAGCTCCACACATCGCTGGCTGAGGAGAACTTCCGGTATGTGATGGCTTCAGGCGCCGTCCACCGAACTGGGATCTTCCCACCCTGGAAGATAAAAGATTCAACTGATATAATATCTCACTTGACTCTGCCAAACATGGTTTTGAGCTGTGCAAACCATAGAATTCGGAAATCCAAAATTTGAATTCGGGTACCTTCGTGGAGTGGAATTCCACATACCAGAAATGGTTATAGAACATCTCAGATGCTTTCAGGAAGCATCTGGACCAGGAATGGAATTCCACATACCAGGAATGGTTGTAGAACATCTCAAATGCTTTCAGGAAGCATCTGGACCAAGAGTGGATGATGATGCTCTTCATTACCTGGACTGCATAAAAATGGAAACTAAATTCCAAATACTAGAAATAGTTGTAGAACATCTCAAATGCTTTCAGGAAACATCTGGACCAGGAGTGGAATTCCACATACCAGAAATAGTTGCAGAACATCTCAAATGTTTTCAGGAATTCGGATACCTACAAGGGTTGAATGAAAAGTAATACCTCCACCTTCGTGGAATTCCACATACGAGAAATGGTTATAGAACATCTCAGATGCTTTCAGGAAGCATCTGGACCAGGTGTGGAATTCCACATACCAGAAATGGTTGCAGAACATCTCAGATGCTTTCAGGAAACATCTGGACCAGGAGTGGACCATGACAGCTCTCCATTACCTAGACTGCCAAAAATTTAAGCTAAATTCCAAATACTAGAAATAGTTGTAGAACATCTCTGATGCTTTCAGGAAGATGTTCTACAACTATTTCTAGTATTTGGAATTTAGCTTAAATTTTTGACAGTCCGGGTAATGAAGAGCATCATCCACTCTTGGTCCAGATGCTTCCTGAAAGCATTTGAGATGCTCTGCAACTATTTCTGGTATGTGGAATTCCACTCCTGGTCCAGATGCTTCCTGAAAGCATCGGAGATGTTCTACAGAAAACAGGAGTGGAATTCCACATACCAGAAATAGTTGCAGAGCATCTCAAATGCTTTCAGGAAGCATCTGGACCAAGAGTGGATGATGCTCTTCATTACCCGGACTGTCAAAAATTTAAGCTAAATTCCAAATACTAGAAATAGTTGTAGAACATCTCAGATGCTTTCAGGAAGCATCTGGACCAGGAGTGGAATTCCACATACCGGAAAGTGGACCATGAGAGCTCTCCACTACCTGGACTGCCAAAAACTGAAACTAATTCCAAATACTAGAAATAGTTGTAGAACATCTCAGATGCTTTCAGGAAACATCTGGACCAGGAGTGGAATTCCACATACCAGAAATGGTTGCAGAACATCTCAAATGCTTTCAGGAATTCTGGTACCTACAAGGGTTGAATGAAAAGTAATGTCTCCAGCTTCGTGGAATTCCACTCTACCTTCGTGGAGTGGAATTCCACATACCAGAAATGGTTGCAGAGCATCTCAGTTGTTTTCAGGAAGCATCTGGACCAGGAGTGGAATTCCACATGCCAGAAATGGTTGTAGAACATCTCAGATGCTTTCAGGAAGCATCTGGACCAGGAGTGGACCATGAGAACTCTCCACTACCTGAACTGCCAAAAACCAATACTAAATTCCAAATATTAGAAATAGTTGTAGTACATCTCAGATGCTTTCAGGAAGCATCTGGTCCAAAAGTGGAATTCCACATACCAGAAATGGTTGCAGAACATCTCAGTTGCTTTCAGGAATCATCTGGACCAAGAGTGGACCATGAGAGCTCTCCACTACCTGAACTGCCAAAAACCAATACTAAATTCCAAATATTAGAAATAGTTGTAGTACATCTCAGATGCTTTCAGGAAACGTCTGGACCAGGAGTGGAATTCCGCATATCAGAAATGGTTGCAGAGCATCTCAGATGCTTTCAAGAAGCATCTGGACCAGGAGTGGAATTCCACATACCAGAAATGGTTGCAGGGCATCTCAGATGCTTTCAAGGAGGATCTGGACCAGGAGTGGAATTCCACAAACCAGAAATGGTTGTAGAACATCTCAGATGCTTTCAGGAAGCACCTGGACCAAGAGTGGAATTCCACATACCAGAAATGGTTGTAGAACATCTCAGATGCTTTCAAGAAGCCTCTGGACCAGGAGTGGAATTCCACATACCAGAAATGGTTGTAGAACATCTCAGATGCTTTCAGGAAGCATCTGGACCAAGAGTGGAATTCCACATACCAGAAATGGTTGCAGAGCATCTCAGATGCTTTCAGGAAACATCTGGACCAGGAGTGGAATTCCACATACCAGAAATGGTTGCAGAGCATCTCAGATGCTTTCACGAAGCATCTGGACCAAGAATGGATGATGAGGTTCTCCATTACCTGGACTGCCAAAAAATTAAGCTAAATTCCAAATACTAGAAATAGTTATAGAACATCTCAGATGCTTTCAGGAAGCATCTGGACCAAGAGTGGAATTCCACATACCAGAAATGGTTGTAGAACATCTCAGATGCTTTCAGGAAGCATCTGGACCAGGAGTGGACCATGAGAGCTCTCCACTACCTGAACTGCCAAAAACCGATACTAAATTCCAAATATTAGAAATAGTTGTAGTACATCCCAGATGCTTTCAGGAAACATCTGGACCAGGAGTGGAATTCCACATGCCAAAAATGGCTGTAGAACATCTCAGATGCTTTCAGGAAGCATCTGGACCAGGAGTGGAATTCCACATGCCAGAAATGGTTGTCGAACATCTCAGATGCTTTCAGGAAGCATCTGGACCAGGAGTGGAATTCCACATACCAGAAATGGTTGCAGAACATCTCAGTTGCTTTCAGGAATCATCTGGACCAAGAGTGGACCATGAGAGCTCTCCACTACCTGAACTGCCAAAAACCAATACTAAATTCCAAATATTAGAAATAGTTGTAGTACATCTCAGATGCTTTCAGAAAGCATCTGGACCAGGAATTGAATTCCACATACCGGAAATGGTTGTAGAACATCACAGATGCTTTCAGGAAGCATCTTGACCAGGAGTGGAACATAAGAGTTCTCCACTACCTGGACTGCCAAAAACTGAAACTAAATTCCAAATACTAGAAATAGTTGTAGAACATCTCAGATGCTTTCAGGAAACATCTGGACCAGGAGTGGAATTCCACATACCAGAAATAGCTGTAGAACATCTCAGATGCTTTCAGGAAGCATCTGGACCAAGAGTGGATGATGAGACTCTCCATTACCTGGACTGCCAAAAATTTAAGCTAAATTCCAAATACTAGAAATAGTTGTAGAACATCTCAGATGCTTTCAGGAAGCATCTGGACCATGAGTGGAATTCCACATACCAGAAATGGTTGCAGAATATCTCAGATATGGTTGTAGAACATCTCAGATGCTTCCAGGAAGCATCTGGACCAAGAGTGGATGGTGAGACTCTCCATTACCTGGACTGCCAAAAAGTTAAGCTAAATTCCAAATACTAGAAATAGTTGTAGAACATCTCAGAAGCTTTCAGGAAACATCTGGACCATGAGTGGAATTCCACATACCAGAAATGGTTGCAGAACATCTCAAATGCTTTCAGACATCTAAACATTAATGCAGGAACCCGCCATCGTGTAGAAATTACCGTGGTGGTGTAAGCTGCCTCGGGATTATTCTCCAGGATCCGGGAGAGTCCAAAGTCGGAGACCTTGCAGACCAAGTTGCCATTGACCAGGATGTTGCGGGCAGCCAGGTCACGGTGCACATAGCCAAGGTCGGCGAGATAGCGCATGCCAGCACCGATGCCCCGCAGCATGACTACTAGCTGGAGGACGGTGAACTGTCCGTCGTGTTTCTGTGGAGAGAAGAACCTCTTGAATTCCTCCAACGAGATGAGAAAGATTCCCACAATAATAATAATAATAATAATAATAATAATAATAATAATAATAATTCTCTAATAATATATCCAATTTCCTAGGTAATAATAATAATAGTAGTAGTAGCAGTAGTATTTACATAGAATCATAGAATCCCAGAGTTGGAAAAGACCTTGTGGTCCATCCAGTCCAACCCCCAGAAGCAGGGAAATCTTAAAGCACTCCCGACAGATGGCCATCCAGCCATGTACATAACAACACAGCACACATGCATATTAGGTCTAAGTGTCTGGGATTTGTCTCTGAATATCTGGCTCTTCCAAGGGTCTAGGTTATTAGAAGTTGTTGTTGTTGTTGTTAAATATATAAATATTATATGTATAATTAAAATATTAAAATATTTTTAATATTAAAATATTTTAAAATAAAATATAGCTTAAATTTTTGGCAGTCCAGGTAATGGACTTAAAATAAAAATATTATAAAAACATTAAAAATATTATAAAATATTAAAAATATTAATAACAAAATATATAAACATATAAAATATAATATATATAATATAAAAATATAAAATATATAAAAATATAAAAAGAATAATTATAAAAATATTAACAACATAAAATATATTGTAGAATATATAATACAATATATATATAATATATAATATATAAAATATTTTAAATATTTTATATTCTTTTAAATTTTACATTTTACCTTCTATTAAAATGTAAAATATAAAAAATATAAAATTATAAAAATATTATCAGCATAAAATATCTATAATATATAATGCAATATATAAAAATACATAAAATATAAAAATAATATATATATAATATTTTAATATTTTAAATATTTTACATTCTTTTATATTTTACATTTTACTTTTTAATAAAACAAAATATAAAAAATATAAATTTATAAAAATATATAATACATATAATTCAATATATATAAAATATATAAAATATTAAAATGTTATATATATATATATATATAATATTTTAATATTTTGAATATTTTATATTTTACATTTTACCTTTTATTAAAACATAAAATATAAAAAATATAAAATTATAAAAAGATTATCAATATAAAATATCTAAAATATATAATGCAATATATAAAATATAAAAATGTAATATATATAATATTTTAATATAGTAAATATTTTAATAAAAAATTACTTGCAGCTTCAAAGTGTGGCTACTTCCTGCCTGGGGGAATCCTTTGTTGGGAGGTGTTAGCTGGGCCTGATTATTTCCTGTCTGGAATTCCCCTCTGTTCTGAGTGTTGTTCTTTATGTACTGTCCTGACTTTAGAGGATTTTTTTTAACACTGGTAGCCAGATTGTGTTTATTATCATGGTTTCCTCCTTTCTGTTGACGTTGTCCATGTGTTTCTTGTGGATTTCAATGGCTTCTCTGTGTAGTCCGACATGTGTCGTTGTGAGAGTGATCCAACAATCCTGTGTTCTCAAATACTATGCTGTGTCCAGGTTGGTTCATCAGGTGCTCTGCTATGGCTGACTTCTCAGGGGAATTCCAGACAAGAAATAATCAGGACCAGCTAACACCTCCCAACAAAGGATTGCCCTAGTCTGACATGGTGGTTGTGAGAGTGGTCCAGCATTTCTATGTTCTCCAATAATGTGCTGTGTCCAGGTTTGTTCATCAGGTGCTGTACTATGGCTGACTTCTCAGGGGAATTCCAGACAGGGAACAATCAGGGCCAGCTAATACCTCCCAACAAAGGATTCCCCTAGCCAGACATGGAGGCTGTTAGCGTGGTCCAGCATTTCTATGTTCTCCAATAATATGCTGTGTCCAGGTTGGTTCATCAGGTGCTCTGCTATGGCTGACTTCTCAGGGGAATTCCAGACAAGAAATAATCAGGACCAGCTAACACCTCCCAACAAAGGATTGCCCTAGTCTGACATGGTGGTTGTGAGAGTGGTCCAGCATTTCTATGTTCTCCAATAATGTGCTGTGTCCAGGTTTGTTCATCAGGTGCTGTACTATGGCTGACTTCTCAGGGGAATTCCAGACAGGGAACAATCAGGGCCAGCTAATACCTCCCAACAAAGGATTCCCCTAGCCAGACATGGAGGCTGTTAGCGTGGTCCAGCATTTCTATGTTCTCCAATAATATGCTGTGTCCAGGTTGGTTCATCAGGTGCTCTGCTATGGCTGACTTCTCAGGGGAATTCCAGACAAGAAATAATCAGGACCAGCTAACACCTCCCAACAAAGGATTGCCCTAGTCTGACATGGTGGTTGTGAGAGTGGTCCAGCATTTCTATGTTCTCCAATAATGTGCTGTGTCCAGGTTTGTTCATCAGGTGCTGTACTATGGCTGACTTCTCAGGGGAATTCCAGACAGGGAACAATCAGGGCCAGCTAATACCTCCCAACAAAGGATTCCCCTAGCCAGACATGGAGGCTGTTAGCGTGGTCCAGCATTTCTATGTTCTCCAATAATATGCTGTGTCCAGGTTGGTTCATCAGGTGCCCCGCTATGGCTGACTTCTCAGGGGAATTCCAGACAGGAAACAATCAGGGCCAGCTAACACCTCCCAACAAAGGACTCCCCTAGCCAGACATGGTGGTTGTGAGCGTGGTCCAGCATTTCTATGTTCTCCAATAATGTGCTGTGTCCAGGTTGGGTCATCAGGTGCTCTGCTATGGCTGACTACTCAGGGGAATTCCAGACAAGAAACAATGAGGGCCAACTAACACCTCCCAACAAAGGATTCCCCCAGGCAGGTCATTCAATGCTAATCAAGGAGGTTGGTTCATCAAGGGACCCCCAAACGCAGCAGCATCGCCCAAACACGAATCAAGGAACATGGAAAGCACTCCAGGGTTAATATGGCAACAACATTCCCTCCAATTCATGCACACGAGAAGGAGCCATTTGTCTTATTCTTTGGCCCTGTTTTGTTTTGTTTTACCCGGAGAAAGGAATCCAGCGAGCCGTTCTCCATGTACTCGGTCACAATCATGACTAATTTGCCTGCAGGAGACAAGAAAGGTCGCATTAATGGAGAAGCCCCACCATTCTGCAGCGAGTGTAGCGCGGGCCGATGAAAATGAAAATAAACAATACACAATAACAATAACAATAATAATAATAATAATAATAATAATAATAACAATAACAACAATAATAAATAACAACAATAATAAAATAATTTTTATCTCTCTCTAATAGTGCTTGTTTTTATGTGACTGTTGCACTCCAGAGCAGGATTCCCCGCTGACTTTAAACATCATACAGCTGAGTTGAAATAGCAAGCAGTTTATTGAGGGTAACAAAAGCCAAAGCAATAAAAAAGTAATCCACAATAAAAGGTAAATCCAATTGATTAGGAAGTAAAAAGAGCCGTCAATCCAAAGAGAAATAGTCCAAAGAAATCTGTTGCACTCCAGGCCAATAAAACAATCATAAAAATGAAATAAACAATAGTAACGATAATAAATAATAATAAATTATTATTTATTATTGTTTATATTATTATTAATAATAATAATATAAACAATAATAAAGAAAGTTCTACTTTAACATAGTAGAAGTTATGACAAGGAAGTACAAAGAGGCAGAAGCATCATTATTTTTCTTTTGTCCTCCTTCCAGCCTCCCTCCATCTCTTGCTCTCTCTCTCTCTTTCCCTTCACGAAGCTAAACATACCGGGAATAAAACCCACACAAAACACAAGGAAGTACAAAGAGGCAGAAGCATCATTTTTTTTCTTTCTTTTGTCCTCCTTCCAACCTTCCTCCATCTCTTGCTCTCTCTCCCTCTCTTTCCCTTCACGAAGCTAAACATACCGGGAATAAAACCCACACAAAACACAAGGAAGTACAAAGAGGCAGAAGCATCATTTTCTTCTTCCTTTTGTCCTCCTTCCAGCCTTCCTCCATCTCTTGCTCTCTCTCTCTCTTTCCCTTCACGAAGCTAAACATACCGGGAATAAAACCCACACAAAATACAAGGAAGTACAAAGAGGCAGAAGCATCATTTTTTCTGTCTTTCTTTTGTCCTCCTTCCAGCCTCCCTCCATCTCTTGCTTTCTCTCTCTCCCTTCACGAAGCTAAACATACCGGGAATAAAACCCACACAAAACACAAGGAAGTACAAAGAGGCAGAAGCATCATTTTCTTCTTCCTTTTGTCCTCCTTCCAGCCTCCCTCCATCTCTTGCTCTCTCTCTCTCTCTCTTTCCCTTCACAAAGCTAAACATACCGGGAATAAAACCCACACAAAACACAAGGAAGTACAAAGAGGCAGAAGCATCATTATTTTTCTTTTGCCTTCCTTCCAGCCTCCCTCCATCTCTTGCTCTCTCTCTCTCTCTTTCCCTTCACGAAGCTAAACATACCGGGAATAAAACCCATACAAAACACAAGGAAGTACAAAGAGGCAGAAGCACCATTTTTTCCTTTCTTTTGTCCTCCTCCCAACCTTCCTCCATCTCTTGCTCTCTCTCCCTCTCTTTCCCTTCACAAAGCTAAACATACCGGGAATAAAACCCACACAAAACAAAAGGAAGTACAAAGAGGCACAAGCATCTTTTTTTTTTCTTTTGTCCTCCTTCCAGCCTCCCTCCATCTCTTGCTCTCTCTCTCTCTCTTTCCCTTCATGAAGCTAAGTATGCTTTAGGGGCTGTGGTGGTGCAGTGAGTTACGGTCAGCTATTTGAATCCACGGATGGGGTGAGCTCCCACTGTTAGCCCCAGCTTCTGCCAACGCAGCAGTTCAAAAACATGCAAATGTGAGCAACATTTTGAAAATAGAAAAAAAAAATTTATTTATTATTTTAAAAGTTTATAAAAACTTTGGAAATTCCCCAAAAATCTGTGGATAAGTGAAACATTCTGATATTTGGTGGGCTAAGAGCGGTAAATGTGTTCGAAAACATGCAAATGTGAGTAGACCATAGGTACCACTTCAGCAGGACGGTAATGGTGGTCAATGTAGTCATGCTAGTCACATGACCTTGGAGGCGTCTATAGACAATGCCAGCTCTTTGGTTTAGAAGTCCAGGGCTCCTGGAGTTGGGTTGAGACGAATGCAGCCATGGTGTGAAGACGCACACCGTCTTCTACCAGCCAATCCCTGGACTTACTTTTGGTGACGACCCCTTCCAGGTGGATGACGTTGGGGTGGTCGAACTGCGCCATGATGCTGGCTTCGCTCAGGAAGTCCCGCCTCTGCTTCTCGGTGTAGCCGGCCTTCAGAGCCTTGACTGCCACAGGCATCTCACGCTTGCCGGGCAACTTCAGCCGGCCGTAGCACACTTCGCCCGACTCTCCTGCAGAGCAAAAGAACGAGAGGTCCTTAAGACAACGATGGGCTCTTTTTGGGAGAATTGAATACGATATTGAGGCCTATCGAAGTCAACTATCCTAATCTATATAAGTAAAAATGTAATGTTCGTTTGTGGGATTAACATAACTCAAAAACCACTGGACGAATTGACACCAAATTTGGACACAAGACACCCATCAGGCCAACGAGTGATCATCACTCATAAAAACATGGAAAAACACAGCAAAAGAGATGTAAAAAGCCAATAATAATAATAATCTATATAAATAAAAATGTAATGTTCGTTTGTGGTATTCACAGAACTCAAAAACCACTGGGCGAATTGACACCAAATTTGGACACAAGACACCTAACAACCCAATGTATGTCCTTCACTCAAAAAAATTGATTTTGTCATTTGGGAGTTGTAGTTGCTGGGATTTATAGTTAACCTACAATCAAAGAGCATTCTGAACTCCACCAACGATGGTGGAGTTCAGAATGCTCTTTGATTGTAGGTTAACTATAAATCCCAGCAACTACAACTCCCAAATGACAAAATCCCAAATGACAAAATGACAAAATCAACGATGGAATTGAACCAAATGTGGCACACAGAACTCCCACAACCAAGAGAAAATACAGGAAGGGTTTGGTGGGCATTGACCTTGAGTTTGGGAGTTGTAGTTCACCTACATCCAGAGAGCACTGTGGACTCAAACAATGATAGATCTGGACCAAACTTGGCACAAATACTCAATATGCCCAAATGTGAATACAGATGGAATTTGGGGGGAAATAGATCTTGACATTTGGGAATTGTAGTTACTGGGATTTATAGTTCACCTACAATCAAAGAGCATTCTGAACCCCACCGATGATAGAATTGGGGCTAACCTCCCACACAGAACACCCATGAACAACAGGAAGTTCTGTGTTTTCTGATGGTCACCAAATTTGGACACAAGACACCTCTCAGGCCAACGAGTGACCATCACTCATAAAAACACTGAAAAACACAGCAGTAGGGACTTAAAAAGCAAAAAAAAAATCCAAAATACATTACAACGCATACGAAAAACCACATGTATACACAAACACACATATATTCACACACACACACACACACATACACAAATATAGACACAAACAGCACATATACACTGACTGGGCCACAGCAACGCATGGCAGGGGACAGCTAATCTATTAATATTAATGGTAATAATTTTATTTATTTTCTTAATATTTTTAAAAATATTTAAATAATTTTCATAGAATCCTAGAGTTGAAGGCGACCTTCCAAGGACCATCTAGTCCAACCCCCTTCTTCCAAGCAAAAGAACACCATCAAAACTCTACTGACAGATGACCATCTAGCCTATAAACTAATTCATATGCTTCCACTATAGTATGAGAAGCATCCCAACACAGCACAGAGATGTACTTACTAGAGCACAATTCTGGGGAATGTAGTTCAGGGAAGGGCCTTTTGCATTCTCTGCCATAGGGCTCTTCACCTTCCCATACTACATTTCCCAGAGTTCTCAATCTCTTTCCAGAGGACACATCTCTCCCCTCTTCTAATTGGTGCTTTTGATGCTGAGCAGAATTCTGGGAAATGTAGTTCAGGGCAGGGCCTTTTGCATTCTCTGGCATATAGCTACTCACCTTCCCAAACTACATTTCTCCGAGTTCTCACTCTCATTCCAAAGGACACATCTCTCCCCTCTTCTGATTGGGGCTTTCTGATGCTGAGCAGAATTCTGGAGAAAGTAGTTCAGGGCAGGGCCTTTTGCATTCTCTGGCATACAGCTACTCACCTTCCCAAACTACATTTCTCCGAGTTCTCAGTCTCAATCCAAATAACACATCTCTTCCCTCTTATGATTGGTGTTTTCTGATGCTGAGCAGAATTCTGGGGAATATAGTTCAGGGCAGGGCCTTTTGCATTTTCTGGCATACAGCTACTCACTTTCCCAAACATTTCTCAGAGTTCTCAATCTCTTTCCAGAGGACACATCTCCCCCCTCTTCTGACTGGTGCTTTCTGATGCTGAGCAGAATTCTGGAGAATGTAGTTCAGGGCAGGGCCTTTTGCATTCTCTGGCATACAGCTACTTGCCTTCCCAAACTACATTTCTCAGAGTTCTCAGTCTCATTCCAAAGGACACATCTCTCCCCTCTTTTGGTGCTTTCTGATGCTGAGCAGAATTCTGGGGAATGTAGTTCAGGGCAGGGCCTTTTGCATTCTCTGGCATACAGCTACTCACCTTCCCAAACTACATTTCTCAGAGTTCTCAGTCTCATTCCAAAGGACACATCTCTCCCCTCTTTTGGTGCTTTCTGATGCTGAGCAGAATTCTGGGGAATGTAGTTCAGGGCAGGGCCTTTTGCATTCTCTGGCATACAGCTACTCACCTTCCCAAACTACATTTCTTCGCGTTCTCAGTCTCATTCCAAAGGACACATCTCTCCCCTCTTCTGATTGGTGCTTTTGATGCTGAGCAAAATTCTGGGAAATGTAGTTTAGGACAGGGACTTTTGCATTCTCTGCCATAGGACTCCCTGCCTTCCCAAACTACTTTTCTCTTTCCCAGCGAACTCTGCTTTCTCCCTGCTGCTTCGCTCTCCTTGTGGCGAGAGGAAAGGCAGCCTTTTTGGCTTTGCTTTGCTTCCTTGTGCCGAATATGAAACTGACTTTGGGAGGTTTCTGAGGTTTACAAAAAAAAATTTAAAAAAAGAACCAGGTAAGTTTCGATTCTTAAGTTTTTGGCCTGTAAGTAGAAAATTTTACGAATTTGATCCGAATTACGAGGCAAACAAAAAAAAAATTCCTAGAATGAACACAGTCTTTCATTGTTGGGATTTGAGATCTTTCCTGTTCGTTGCTATCTCTAATAATTTCACGTGAGCATCCAAGATATTGGATCAAGAACTGTAACTGTTGTGCTAGTTCTTGCTAGTTCAGAAATGAAGCCGCTGGGAGAGATCATCCGGAGTTTCGGAGTGTGATGTCATGTGTACGCGGATGATGTCCAACTGTCATTCCTTTCCACCTGCTACTAAGGAGGCTGTCCAGGTCCTGAACCGGTGCTTGGCCGCTGTGACGGTCTGGATGAGGGCAAAGAAATTGAAACTGAATCCAGACAAGACAGAGGTACTCCTGGTCAGTCGCAAGGCCGAACAGGGCATAGGGTTACAGCCTGTGCTGGATGGGGTCGCACTCCCCTTGAAGACACAGGTTCGCAGCTTGGGTGTGATCCTGGACTCATCACTGAGCCTGGAACCTCAGGTTTCGGCGGTGACCAGGGGAGCATTCGCACAGTTAAAACTCATGCGCCAACTGCAGCCGTACCTTGGGAAGTCTGACTTGGCCACAGTAGTCCACGCTCTGGTTACATCCCGTCTAGACTACTGCAACGCTCTCTATATGGGGTTGCCTTTGAAGACGGCTCGGAAGCTTCAACTAGTCCAACGCTCGGCAGCCATGATACTAACAGGAGCGGAGCTCAGGGAGCATACAACTCCTCTGCTGCACCAGCTCCACTGGCTGCCGATTTGCTACCGGGCTCAATTCAAAGTGCTGGCGTTGGCCTTTAAAGCCCTAAACGGTTCTGGCCCAAGTTACCTATCATAGAATCATAGAATCATAGAATCATAGAATCAAAGAGTTGGAAGAGACCTCATGGGCCATCCAGTCCAACCCCATTCTGCCAAGAAGTAGGAATATTGCATTCAAATCACCCCTGACAAATGGCCATCCAGCCTCTGCTTAAAAGCTTCCAAAGAAGGAGCCTCCACCACACTCTGGGGCAGAGAGTTCCACTGCTGAACAGCTCTCATAGTCAGGAAGTTCTTCCTCATGTTCTCTTGTAGTTTGAAGCCATTGTTCCGTGTCCTAGTCTCCAAGGAAGCAGAAAACAAGCTTACTCCCTCCTCCCTGTGGCTTCCTCTCACATATTTATACATGGCTATCATCATATCTCCTCTCAGCCTTCTCTTCTTCAGGCTAAACATGCCCAGTTCCCTAAGCCGCTCCTCATAGGGCTTGTTCTCCAGACCCTTGATCATTTTAGTCACCCTCCTCTGGACACATTCCAGCTATCCGAACGTATCTCTGCCTATCAGCCCGCCAGGACTCTAAGATCTTCTGAGGAGGCCCTGCTCTCTATCCCGCCTGCTTCACAGGTGCGGCTGGCGGAGACGAGAGACAGGGCCTTTTCTGTGGTGGCCCCCCCCCCCCGGCTGTGGAGCGCCCTTCCTATGGAGGTAAGATCAGCCCCCTCGCTGATGGTGTTCCGAAGAAGATTAAAAACTTGGATGCTTGAACGGGCATTCGGTTAAACAGTGCAATGAATGTGATGATTACAGGAATGGAAATTTGGACGACGGATTGGATCACGACTCTAGTGATGAGATGCATTGTGTTGTCTATTTTTGTGTCAATATTGTATATTATGCTTTTATGGTTTTAAATGGTATATCGTTGATTGATTCTTATCCTTGTTGTAAGCCGCGTTGAGTTTCAATGAACCAAAAATGGAATACGCACCACATCCAATGACTTTCTCAATCTTAATCCTGGAGGCTTCAATCTCCCGGGTGAATTCGTGCACCGCTTGGCAGGGGTCCTCGTAAGTGTGCGGCTCCACGTAGAATTTGGATTCAGGGAACTTCACTGCCGGGGTTCAGAGAAGAAGACACAAGAGGTGAGATCCATGCAAGAAGAGATCAGATGATATATCTAAATATTAGGGCTGGGCGGTTTCGTTTCGTAATTTCGTAATTCGTTAAAAATCGTTATTTTTTTTATAACGAAGCGATATTGAACCATTCAGGAGCATCTAAAAAACGAAACGAATTTTTCAATTCGTTTCGTAATTGCTTCGTATTCGTTTCGTATTCGTTTCGAAATCGTTTCGTTATTATTTCTGCATGTCTGGGGCAAGTTTTATAGTTGTTGTTTGTTTAATCAGTGAAAAAAAATTATAATTATCAGACCAACAGTCAACAACCGAGGGAGAGGGAAGCTCCAGAAGTTCCTCCTGTCCCATTTGGAGGGTTTTTTAGCGTATTGCGCGGTCGCGTCCGCCATTAACGAATCGATTCGTAATTGTTTCGTAATTGTTTCGCATTGTTTTGTAATTTACGAAATTTCGTAAATATCGAACTTTTTAAAAGAAAAATTTCGGAATTCTTTTTAAAATTGAAATGCAAAAACCCCCAAAAAACGAATCGATTTTAAAAACAAATTTTTCCGTGGTTGCCCAGCCCTCTTATATATATTTATTAGGGCTGGTCAATTCGTTTCGTTAATTCGTAATTCGTTAAAAAATTCGTTAATTTTTGAATTACGAAACGATTACAAAACTTTTTTTTTAACCTGGAAGTGTTTTTAAATATCGAAACAGCAGGCGCCAAAAAATTTTGTATTTCCGTCCATTTCGGAAATACGTAAGATGGCCGCCTGCCGATGCTTGCTGGGAGCTCTCCTCTCTCGGCGCCGGCTGAGCAAGCGAGCGAGAGGGCGAGCGAGAGGGGCGAGCGAGCGGCGAGCGAGAGGGGCGAGCGAGCGGCGAGCGAGAGGGGCGAGCGAGGCATTCTCTCCTGACGTTTTGCCTGCATCTATGGCAAGCATCCTCAGAGGTAGTGAGGTCTGTTGGAAGTAGGAAAAAGGGTTTATATTTATGTGGAATAATGACCAGGGTGGGACAAAGGACTCTTGTCTGCTGGAGCTAGGGGTGAATGTTTCAACTGACCACCTTGATTAGCATTTGATGGCCTGGCAGTGACTGGAGCAATCTTTTGTTGAGAGGTGATTAGATGTCCCTGATTGGGTTGTTGTAGGTTTTTTCAGGCTATATGTCCATGGCCTAGAGGCATTTTCTCCTGACTTTTCGCCTGCATCTATGGCGAGCGAGAGGGGCGAGCGAGAGGGGCGAGCGAGAGGGGCGAGCGAGCAGCGAGCGAGAGGGGCGAGCGAGGCATTCTCTCCTGACGTTTTGCCTGCATCTATGGCAAGCATCCTCAGAGGTAGTAAGGTCTGTTGGAAGTAGGAAAAAGGGTTTATATTTATGTGGAATAATGACCAGGGTGGGACAAAGGACTCTTGTCTGCTGGAGCGAGGTGTGAATGTTTCAACTGACCACCTTGATTAGAGGGCCCGCCAGAGTGAGTGCCTGCCTTCCCTCCTTAATAATAATTTTAATTTCTCCTCCCTATTCTACTAAATTAATAATTAAATTTAAAAAATATTGAAAAAATATTGAAAAAAAAGGGCGCCATCTTTACAAAATGTTTTGTAAATATTTACGAAATTTCGTAAATACCGAACTTTTTTTTTGGAAAATTTTGTAATTATTTTAAATATCGAAACAAAAAAAACCCCCAATTACAAATCGATTTTAGAAACAAATTTTTGCGTTGTTACCCAGGCCTAATATTTATACACACACATACTTGGTAAAGGCAGTACTCTCAACCCAATATTTCTCCCCCTCAACCTGAGATATATCTACACTGTCAAATTAATGCAGCGTGACCACACTTTAGCTGCTATAGCTTAATGCTATAGAATCATGGGAGCTGCAATGTCTTTATAAGGGCGTCCATTGAATTGCCTCTATTGAACGGTATAGTCATCAAGTAGGCTTGGGTAACAACGGAAAAAATTGTTTCTGAACTCGTTTCGTTTTTAGGGGTCCATAGCGTTTCATTTTTTTTTAATAATTCCGAAATTTTCCTTTAAAATTTCGTAAAATTACGAATCGATTCGTTAATGGTGGACGCGATTGCACGATATGCTAAAAAAACCTTCAAATGGGACAGGGGGAACTTCCGAAGCTTCCCTCTCCCTCTGTTGTTGACTGTTGGTGTGATAAAACACACAACAACTATAAAACTTGCACCAGACAGGCGAAAATAATTACGAAAAAATTACGAAAAAATTACAAAAAAATTACGAAAAAATTACGAAAAAATTACGAAAAAATTACAAAAATATTACAAAAAATTACGAAAAAATTACGAAAAAATTACAAAAAAATTACAAAAAAATTACGAAAAAATTACAAAAAAATTACGAAAAAATTACGAAATGATTAAGAAATAAATTGAAAAAATTGTTTCGAATCTAATTTACTCCTCACACAATTCCTGCATGGCTCAATATTGGATCGTAAGCTAATTTAAATACGAATTAATAACGACTTACGAAATTAACGAACGAAATCGCCCAAGCCTAATATCTATATATATAAAAATGTAACGTTCGTTTGTGGGATTAACAGAACTCAAAAACCACTGGACGAATGGGCACCAAATTTGGACACAAGACACCTAACAACCTTTACTCAAAAAATTGATTTTGTCATTTGAGAGTTGTAGTTGCTGGGATTTATAGTTCACCTACAATCAAAGAGCATTCTGAACCCCACCAACGATGGAATTGAACCAAACTTGGCACGCGGTTCTCCCACAAATGAACATTACATTTATATCTATATATATAAAAATGTTCTGTGCGTAATGAGTACCTTAAAAACAAAAGAACCAATGAACAAAATGACACCAAATTTGGCAACAAAACATCTCACAACACAAGGAGTGACCAGCACTCAAAAAATTATGATTTTGTCATTTGGGAGTTGTAGTTGATGGGATTTATAGTTCACCTACAATCAAAGAGCATTCTGAACTCCACCAATGATGGAATTGAACCAAACATGGCATACAGGACTCCCATGATCAACAGAAAACATAAAAAGGGTTTGTTGGGCATTGACTTTGAGTTGGGACTTGTAGTTCACCAAAATACAGAGAGCACTGTGGACTCAAGCATTGATGGATCTGGACCAAATTTGACACAAAAATTCCATATGCCTAAATATGAACACAGATGGAGTTTGGGGGAAATAGACTTTGACATTTGGGAGTTGTAGTTACTGGGATTTATAGTTCACCTACAATCAATACCCATTCTGAACCCCACGAACAACAGAATTGGGGCAGACTTCCCACACAGAACCCCCATGACCAACAGAAAATACTTATGACCACCCAGTCCAACTCCCTTCACCAGGGCAAAAAAACATAATCAAAGCTCTCCTGACAAAGAGCCATCCAGCCATAGGTATTCGTTAGATATATCTATACACAGAGATATAGTATCATAGATTTGAAAGGGACCCCTAAAGAAGGACAATGGGTCTCTATTGTACAGCATGGTCATCAAGTCCTCTTCTTGAGCCTTTCTTGCTGACCTTTTTAGTTGCCACATCACACTGTTGACTCACCCTCTGCACTCACCTTGTCCATTCTGGTAATGCATTTTCTCCTCATCGGAGTCCTGGAAAGCTTTGCTGTAGCCGCAGTGCCTGATGCACCGGGGAGAAGAAAGAAGAAAGAAGAGAGAAGAAGACAGAAGAAGAGAGGAGAGAGGGAGAGAGAAGGAGAGAGAAGACAGAGGAGAGGAGAAGTGAGTAGAGAAGGAGGGAGAAGATAGATAAGAGAAAGAGAGAAGAGAAAAGACAGAAAAGAAAAGAAGAGAGGAGAGAAGAAGACAGAAGAGAGAAGGAGAAAGAAAACAGAAGATAAAGAAGACAGGAATCAAGAAGACAGAAGAAAAAAGTAGAGAGAAGACCGAAGAAGAGAGATGAAAAGAGAAGACAAAAGAGAAGGGAAGATGAAGAGAGCAGACCAAAGAAGACAGAAGACAAGAAGACAGAAGAGAGGAGAGAAAAAGAGAGAAGGAGAGAGAAGACAGAGGAGAGGAGAGAAGAAGTGAGAAGAGGAGAGAAGGAGAAAGAGGATAGATAAGAGAAGGAGAGAAGAGAAAAGACAGAAAAGAAGAGAAAAGAAGACAGAAGAAAGAAGGAGAAACAGAAGAAAAAGAAGACAGAAAACAAAAAGAGAGAAGAAGAAAGAAGACGGAAGAAAAAAGTAGAGAGAAGACCGAAGAAGAGAGATGAAGAGAGAAGACAAAAGACAAGGAGAAGGAAGAGAGAAGACAGAAGAATTGGGAGAGAAAACCAGGGAAGATGAAGAGAGAAGACCAAAGAAGACAGAAGACAAGAAGACAGAAGAGAGGAGAGAGAAAGAGAGAAGGAGAGAGAAGACAGAGGAGAGGAGAAGTGAGTAGAGAAGGAGAGAGAAGATAGATAAGAGAAAGAGAGAAGAGAAAAGACAGAAAAGAAAAGAAGAGAGGAGAGAAGAAGACAGAAGAGAGAAGAAAGAAAACAGAAGATAAAGTAGACAGAAATCAAGAATTGAGAAGAAG
Source organism: Anolis sagrei (assembly GCF_037176765.1). Taxonomy (NCBI): domain Eukaryota; kingdom Metazoa; phylum Chordata; class Lepidosauria; order Squamata; family Anolidae; genus Anolis; species Anolis sagrei. Next base: position 16,400,285 of record NC_090033.1, read on the forward strand.
AAAGAAGACAGAAGAAAAAAGAAGAGAGAAGACCGAAGAAGGGAGATGAAGAGAGAAGACAAAAAACAGAAGAAAGAAGAAAGAAGACAGAAGAATTGGGAGAGAAAACCAAAGAAGACAGAAGACAAGAAAAGAGAAGACAAAAGACAGAAGACAGACGACAGGGAAAAAAGAAGTCAGAAGAAAAAAGAAGAAGAGAGAAGACAGAAGAAGAAAGAAGAGGGAAGACAGAAAAATTGAGAGAGAGGAGAAGAGAGAAGAGGGAAGAAGAGAGAGAATAGAAGACAAGAAGAAGAGAGACGACAGAGGATAGATGGGTGAAGAAGACAGAAGAGAAAAGACCGAAGAAGAAAGAAGAAGACAAAAGACATACGACAGAAGAAAAAAGAAGACAGAAGACAGGAGAATTGGGAGAAAAGACAGGAGAAGAGAGAAGAGGGAAGGGTAGAATATTATTTATTATTATTTATTATTATTTTGATTCTAAAATATTTGGTGGGAATTGCAAACGCTTTGGATAGAAAACTTCCGATTTTCGTACGAATTTCGTCTCTTCCGATTTTTTTTGCACAAGCCTACTCTCGACTAAAAACTCCAACTTGTTCAACGATAATGGTAAGAGTAGAATATTATTTATGATTATTTTGATTCTGAAATATTTAGTGGGCAATGCAAACGCTTTGGATAGAAAACTTCCGATTTTCGTACAAATTTCGTCTCTTCCGATTTTTCCCCACAAGCCTACTCTTGACTAAAAACTCCAACTTATTCAACGCCAATTCTTAGGGTAGAATATTATTTATTATTATTTTGATTCTAAAATATTTGGTGTGGGCAAATGCAAACGCTTTAGATAGAAAACTTCCAATTTTCATACGAATTTCGTCTCTTCCGATTTTTTTGCACAAGCCTACTCTCGACTAAAAACTCCAACTTATTCAACGACAATTCTTAGGGTAGAATATTATTTATTATTATTTTGATTCTAAAATATTTAGTGGGCAATGCAAACGCTTTGGATAGAAAACTTCCGATTTTCGTACGAATTTCGTCTCTTCCGATTTTTTTGCACAAGCCTACTCTCGACTAAAAACTCCAACTTATTCAAGGACAATTCTTAGGATAGAATATTATTTATTATTATTTTGATTCTAAAATATTTGGTGTGGGCAATGCAAACGCTTTGGATAGAAAACTTCCGATTTTCGTACGAATTTCGTCTCTTCTGATTTTTTTCCACAAGCCTACTCTTGACTAAAAACTCCAATCAAAATCAAAATAATATTCAACAATAATTGTTAGGGTAGAATATTATTTGTAATTATTTTGATTCTAAAATATTTAGTGGGCAATGCAAACGCTTTGGATAGAAAACTTCCGATTTTCGTACGAATTTCGTCTCTTCTGATTTTTTTCCACAAGCCTACTCTCGACTAAAAACTCCAACTTATTCAACGACAATTCTTAGGGTAGAATATTACTTATTATTATATTGATTCTAAAATATTTGGTGTGGGCAATGCAAACGCTTTGGATAGAAAACTTCCGATTTTCTTACGAATTTCGTCTCTTCCCATTTTTTTCCACAAGCCTACTCTCGAGTAAAAACTCCAACTTATTCAATGATAATTGTTAGGGTAGAATATTATTTATTATTATTTTCATTCTAAAATATTTGGTGTGGGCAATGTAAACGCTTCGAATATAAAACTTCTGATTTTCTTACAAATTCCGTCTTTTCCGATTTTTTTGCACAAGCCTACTCTCGACTAAAAACTCCAACTTATTCAACGATAATTGTTAGGGTAGAATATTATTTATTATTATTTTGATTCTAAAATATTTAGTGGGCAATGCAAACGCTTTGGATAGAAAACTTCCGATTTTCGTACGAATTTCGTCTCTTCCGATTTTTTTGCACAAGCCTACTCTCGACTAAAAACTCCAACTTATTCAAGGACAATTCTTAGGATAGAATATTATTTATTATTATTTTGATTCTAAAATATTTGGTGTGGGCAATGCAAACGCTTTGGATAGAAAACTTCCGATTTTCGTATGAATTTCGTCTCTTCTGATTTTTTTGCACAAGCCTACTCTCGACTAAAAACAACTTATTTAATGACAATTGTTAGGGTAGAATATTATTTGTAATTATTTTGATTCTAAAATATTTAGTGGGCAATAGGGCTGGGCGGTTTCGTTCGTTAATTTCGTAATTCGTTATTAATTTGTAATTTTTTTTGATAACAAAGCGATATTGAACCATTCAGGAGTAACTAAAAAAACGAAACGAATTTTTCCAATTCGTTTTGTAATTGTTTCGTAATTGTTTCGAAATCGTTTCAAAATCGTTTCAAAATCGTTTCGTTATTATTTCCGCATGTCTGGTGCAAGTTTTAGGGTTGCTGTTTGTTTTATCAGTGAAAAAAAATATATAATTATCACACCAACAGTCAACAACAGAGGGAGAGGGTTTTTTTTAGCGTATTGCGCAATCGCGCCCGCCATTAACGAATCGATTCGTAATTGTTTCGTAATTGTTTCGTAATTTCCGAAATTTTGTAAATTTCGAACTTTTTTAAAGGAAAATTTCGGAATTCTTTTAAAAATCGAAACGCAAAAACCCCCTAAAAACGAATCAAGTTTAGAAACAAATTTTTCCGTGGTTGCTCAGCCCTAGTGGGCAATGCAAATGCTTCGGATATAAAACTTCCGATTTTCGTACGAATTTCGTCTCTTCCGATTTTTTTTGCACAAGCCTACTCTCGACTAAAAACTCCAACTTATTCAACAACAGTCCTTAGGGTAAAATATGGAAATAGATGTTTTTAAAGGAATGATTTGAAAGGACACAATGACAATGGATGTCTTGGTGGGAATGAGAGCGTTCCTTCATTGGGTAAGACCCTTCGAACGAGATCGGGAAGCTTACCTCTTTTTGCAAATCAGAAACAACAGCAGGGTGACAAGTCCACTGATAAGCGTGAGACAGATCCAGACAACGGTGGTGGTGTCGTAACGGGGAACTGCTGGGAGAGAACGACTGTCAGACAATTGAAGCAGAGAAAAGGTGCAACTCTTTCCTAGTCTCCTTCCCAAAGAAACCAACAGTTAATTTTAATCATTTCTTCCCACTAAAAGGAAGACTATTATTCATAACACTATGCAACAATAATTTGAAAGGAGTTGTTCTATTCCAGAAAATTTGTTGTTTCCATGGCACAAACCAGGTTGGATTAGTCGAGATATTTATTGAAAAACTAGAGAAAAATGTGCTACAGAATGTCATGGGAACATAGAATCATAACGTTGGAAGAGACCATATGGGCAATCCAGTCCAACCCCCTTCGGCCATGCAGGAAAAGCACAATCAAAGCTCTCCTCCCCCTGACAGATGGCCATCCAGCTTCTGCTTAAAACTTTCCAAAAAGGAAGGAGCTTCCACTGGAATATAAGGCAGAGAGTTCTAGGGCTGGGCGGTTTCGTTCGTTAATTTCGTAATTCATTATTAATTCATATTTAAATTAGCTTACGGTCCGATATTGAGCCATGCAGGAATAGTGTGAGAAGTAATTAAAAATCGAAACAATTTTTCCAATTTATTTCGTATTGTTTCATAATTGTTTCGTAATTGGTTCAAAATTGTTTCGAAATTGTTTCATAATTGTTTCGTAATTATTTCCGTATGTCTGGTGCAAGTTTTATAGTTGTTGTTTGTTTTATCACACCAACAGAGGGAGAGGGAAGCTTCAGAAGTTCCCCCTGTCCCATTTGGAGGGTTTTTTAGCATATTGCGCAATCGCGTCCGCCATTAACGAATCGATTCGAAATTAACGAAATTTCGTAAATAACAAAATTTTGAAATCTCAAAATTTCGGAAGTATTTAGAATTTGGAAACGCTAGTGCCCCCTGGAAACGAATCGAGTTTAGAAACAAATTTTTCCGTGGTTACCCAGCCCTAGAGAGTTCTACTGCTGAAGAGTCCAAACCGTTTATGGTAGAACACATTTACCACCCTTAGCCCACCAAATTTCAGAATGTTCCACTTATCCACGGATTTTTGGTTAATTTTCAAAGTTTTAGAGAATCATAGAATCAAAGAATCAAAGAGTTGGAAGAGACCTCATGGGCCATCCAGTCCAACCCCATTCTGCCAAGAAGCAGGAATATTGCATTCAAATCACCCCTGACAGATGGCCATCCAGCCTCTGCTTAAAAGCTTCCAAAGAAGGAGCCTCCACCACACTCCGGGGCAGAGAGTTCCACTGCTGAACGGCTCTCACAGTCAGGAAGTTCTTCCTCATGTTCAGATGGAATCTCCTCTCTTGTAGTTTGAAGCCGTTGTTCCATTGCGTCCTAGTCTCCAGGGAAGCAGAAAACAAGCTAGCTCCCTCCTCCTCCCTGTGGCTTCCTCTCACATATTTATACATGGCTATCATATCTCCTCTCAGCCTTCTCTTCTTCAGGCTAAACATGCCCAGCTCCTTAAACCGCTCACACCCTGGTGAAGTTTGAGGGAGGATGGACTATGGATGATAGGATTTGCAGTACCTTCACTCACTTCCTGAGACCCCTGCGACCCTCACAATGATGGATCAGGACCAAACTTGACACACAGGGCCCCCATTACCCACTCTACATCCTGATGTGATTTGGAGGAAGATGGACCATGGATGATGGGACTTGCAGTACCTTCACTCACTTCCTGAGACTACTGCAATCCTCCCCAATGACTGATCAAGACCAAAATTGGTACACAGAGCCCCCATGACTCACCTTATGTCCTGGTGTGATTTGGGGGATGACTGACCATAAATGATGGGATTTGCAGTACCTTCACTCACTTCCTGAGACCACTGTGACCCACGCCACTGACCAATCAAGACCAAACTTGGCACACAAAGCCCCCATGACCCACTCTACATCTTGGTGCAGTTTGGAAGAGGCCCACTCTTCTCCCAACTTTGCCCTCACTTGCTTTGGCCGTCTCGACTTCCATTGCCTGGCTGAATCGGCCGCAACCGGCGGAGGTCCGAGCTCGTACTTGGAAGACATAGCGAGTGGCCGGCTTCAGGCCAGAAACGGTGGTGCTGTTGCCCTTGGACTTCAAGGTGGAGTAACTCTGCATCTCTTTGTCCTGAGGATGAAACAGAAGGAGACAGAGGAGAAAGCCAATTGGTCGAACCATCAAAACAGTATTACACTTCAGCAATGAAAACAAAATACAGAGATATGGATTGGCTTTAAAAGAAGTCCATGTGAAAGGTATCTAGGAGTTTTAGTAGGCCAGAAGATGAACATGAGTCAATAGTGTGCATCTTCTGTCTTTGGCTATTTCGACTTCTCGCTCCCTCCCCTGATTGGCTGGAAAAGAAGCCAGCTAGGATCCGTGCCCGGATTGGCTGGGATTCCCTTGACATGAGATTCCTGTGACAGGAAGAATAGCAACAGGTTGATCTGTTCGAAGAGCCAATCCATTGTAGGGACATCCCTTGGAACGGTTCTGGCCCAAGCTACCTATCCAAACGTATCTCTGTCTATGAACCCACCAGGACTCTAAGATCTTCTGGGGAGGCCCTGCTCTCAATCCCGCCTGCGTCACAAGCACGGCTGGCGGGGACGAGGGACAGGGCCTTCTCTGTGGTGGCCCCTCAGCTGTGGAACGCCCTTCCCATGGACATTAGATCAGCCCCTTCATTAATGGTGTTTCGAAGAAAACTAAAAACCTGGCTGTTTGAACAGGCGTTCGGATAAGCAGTGCAATTGTACACGATGAATATAGGAAACGGAATTATGGATGACGAATTGGATCACGATTCTAGTTACGAGACGTTAACGTGTTTATATTGATGTGTTATTACCCTGTATATTATGTTGTTAATGGTTTTTAAATTTTGTATGCTTGTTGGATTGACTTTTTGCTCTTGTTGTGAACCGCGTTGAGTCGCCTACGGGTTGAGAAACTGCGGTATACAAGCAAAGTAAATAAATAAATAAATAAATTGTTGTTATTATTATTATTAGTAGTAGTAGTAGTAAAGGTATTCCCCTGACATTAAGTCCAGTCGTGTCTAACTCTGGGGCATGGTGCTCGTCGCCATTTCTAAGCCAAAGAATTGTTGTTGTTGTTGTTGTTATTATTATTATTATTATTATTATTATTATTATTACTATTATTTGAAGCACCAGGTTTACACAGAGATTCGCTTCACCTTGCAGTCCCGCAAGGTGAAGCGGATCTCTGCATAAACCCGGTGCGTCCCGTGCCGCTGCACCCAACTCGTCCGCAGCCAGTTGTTTTGGTTTGGAGACATGACGTTACACACTTGGTAGGTGTGGATCAGGTTGAAAAACTCGTCCATTTCATTGATGGAGTCCCACTGGGAGGAAACAGCAGGGGGAAAGAGTTAGAGCCACAAAACTGGACAGACACAACTTCTTGATTATTTACACATATGTATTTATTCTACACTTTCACATATATACCCATAGTTGTTTGGGTATGGATTTTCCAATGCAATTCATTAAAATGGTTAGCTTCATGATTTTATAATAATAAAAATGTAATAAAAGAATATCTAAGAATAATATAATATGTCTGAACTGCTTAATGTAACCACATGCTTATAAAGTCAATACTCTGAAACAGCTAAGCTTTATTCTTGAATTGTTCCAGTTATCTCAAATAAACTTTATTGTTTTGTTGTTCACAACATCTGCCTCACGTGTGCCTCTGTGGGTGAAGTTTCAAGAGCAGTTTCCTGCAGCAAACAGGAGACTAATGGTGACAGCGTGGATATTATTATTATTATTATTATTATTATTATTATTATTATTATTATTTGAAACACAACAAGAAAGGTCTACAGCAGACAAGATCACTCTGCTGGCTGTTGAATTGGATCACACGTCGGACACTTCCTAAGTGTCTAGGACTGTGTGATGTATCGGCGAATAGTGCATGCAGATCCCAGTAAGGTAGCCTTTTGAAGCTGGCAGATGGTGATTTTGTTAGTAGCAATTGTGTTTAAGTGCAGACCAAGGTCTTGAGGCACTGCACCCAGTGTGCCGATCACCACTAGGACCCCCTTTATTGGCTTGTGTCTTTGCAGTTCGAGCTTTAAATCCTCATATCATGTCAGCTTTTCTCTTCAATCCTGCTATCGCCTGAGATTGCAACATCACCAATCCATACTTTGTTTTTTAACATGATTGTGAGGTCAGGAGTATTATTATTATTATTATTATTATTATTATTATTATGTCAGCTCCAGGCAGATTTCAGAACAAAACCACACTCACAAGGGAGATTCCTTAGATACACGTTTATTATTCAGTATTGCCAGGATGAAACAAAGTTAGCTGAACTAGCTTTACCCGCCACGCGTTGCTGTGGCCAGCCTTCTCTCCCTATTTCTCTGCTTCTTTCACTCCTTCCTTCATTCCATTTTCTTCTTTCCTTTCTTCCTTCTCTACCTATTTACTTCCTTCCTTAGCTGTTTGCTTTCATCCTTCCTTCTCCTTATTTATTTCCTTCCCACTTTTCTTCTTTGTTTCCTTCTTTTCTTCTTTCCTTCTTTCCTTCCTTCCTATTTACACCCCTTCCCCTCATTTCCGTCCTTCCTTCCCTCACCCGCTTCCTTCATTTCAGTAGATTGTGTCAGTTGTACTATAAGTTTTTACCGGCTGTGATGAATTGTGTGGGGGAGGCCCGTGGCTGACTGGAAGAGAGGCCACAAAGGAATGTCAGAAGCACTCCCCTTGGAGAATGTTGTAATGATGTTTTGAATTGTGATGAGTGTTGTGCATACCTTGTGGTTTGAGGTATGCGTACGCCAAGTTTGGTGATTTTTCGTCCGGGGGTTTTCACGTTTTGTGGTCCCTAAGGACGCCCTTTTGGATTTTATATATATAGATGTTTCCGCCAAAGCAGTGGTATACCCACCCGATTCACACCCCTCCTTCCTCCCCCCTTATCTTGGTTTATGACTATATTCCATTCCCAAAGAACACAGAGTATCCCTTCCTGGCCCTTATCAGGTCATATTTTACTTCAATGTCAGGAGGGCGGATTCCAGCAAGAAGACCAGATCCTGACATATTATTATTATTATTATTGTTGTTGTTGTTGTTGTTGTTGTTGTTATTATTGTTATTATTGTTGTTATTATTATTATTATTATTATTATTATTATTATTATTATTTGTACCCTGCTTCATCTCCCTAAAGCGGTACGATATTAGGGATTCCTTATCTTCAGAAGAGCAATGGGAGCAGGGAAGTGCTCAGGAATTGGAGGAAGAAGAAGAATCAGACGATGAGGTTTTACAAGTGCCCACATTTCTAGAGAGACAAAAGGAGACAGATGTTGGGAATCAGCCTGTGTTTGTGTTTCAGGCTCCTGAGGCTGTGGGAAACGACGTTGCCGAGGCTGAGGTACAAGATGGAGATGGTTTGGTCAATGATTTTCATACAGACATTGACAGAGAGGCCCCAGTGCAAAGGGCAGTTTCTCATGAGAATATCCTTGCTGGGCCTAACAATGTTGGTTGACTCCCTCTGTCTGTGAGCTCTCAAGATTTGGGTTTGGAAAACAATCTGACACCTGGGAATTTTAATGAGCAGCCAGATAGGGAGCTGAAGAATAGGCGGCTGGAGATTAGCCAGGATAGACAGCAAACTCAGTGTTTACATCACTCCAAAAGGCTTCGTCTGATAAGGGGTAAATGTGGGGGAAAGCGAAACCAATTTCTGAGTTTTGGGATATAAAGTTTGCTTCAAGGGAAAACCTGTCAGATCAGGCATCGTTTGGAAACCAAGTTCTTGTGCCATCGAAATCTTGTTCAAGGGGTCTTGTTTCTGTGGAGTTTTTTTTAGCCTTTTGGATTGTCTTTGCATCCTGCTTGATTCCTGTCTGGATTAAAGCTGTCTTGGATTGCCTGTATTTCTTGTGTGGACATTGCTTTGGGTTACTACTAGGGCTGGGCAACCATGGAAAAATTTGTTTCTAAACTCGATTTGTTTTTAGGGGGTTTTTGCGTTTCGTTTTTTAAAAGAATTCCGAAATTTTTCTCTAAAAAAGTTCGATATTTACGAAATTTCGGAAATTAGGAAACGAATACGAAACAATTTTGAATCGATTCGTTAATGGCGGACGCAATTGCACAATACGCTAAAAAAATCTCCAAATGGGACAGAGGGAACTTCTGAAGCTTCCCTCTCCCTCTGTTGTTGACTGTTGGTGTGATAATTTATTTTTTTTATCACTGATAAAACAAATAACAGCTATAAAACTTGCACCAGACATACGGAAATAATAACGAAACAATTACGAAACAATTTCGAAACAATTTCGAAACAATTTCGAAACAATTACGAAACAATTACGAAATGAATTGAAAATTTTGTTTCATTTTTTAGTTGCTCCAGAATGGTTCAATATCGCTTCGTTATCAAAAAAAACAACGAATTAATAACGAATTACAAAATTAACGAACGAAACCGCCCAGCCCTAGTTACTACTGTTTATGGACTAATACTTTTTGGAACCTTCTGATTTTCTTACAAGCATTTATTTCTTCTGGCTATTTACTAACCTTCAATAAAAGAAGATTTGATTCTTCACTCTTCGTGTGGTGTGTTTTAAGTCAGAGGGCTTCTTCTACAACAACAGAGCACAGACGGCGTTCAGCTAGAATTGCTGCTAGAAACACTGAGCTAATTGGGAGACGACCTAGCACCTCCTGTGTGGGGAATTCAGGGTTATAAATCAGAAGCAGGAGCAGTCAGCTTTCGCTGATAACAAGGACTCTGATGCCGATGTTTTCACTCCAATTGAACCTGTTTTGTGTCTGCTTCCCATTGTCTGTTTCTTTTGGGGCTTTGTAAGAGACTTTAATTGGTGTCTGCATTAAGCCTTCCTTGCTTTCTTTTGTATTTTTCAACTGCATTTGCTGTTGTGTTTGCTGAAATAATTTTCTTTTATTTTCGACATTGTAAAAGCATTTCTCTTTTACTTTTAACATTATATTAAGGCTGTTTTTGAAGGGCAACTCGGGACATACAACCCACGAGGAAACAATGGTGTAGATATGCTGATGAGTCCCTGATTAACACAAGTGTCCTGTTCCAAGAGAAACTAAGATACAAGACACAAAAATCAAAGGTGATCATTTCAGGTGTTTCCTAGCCTTTTTGGGAATGTCAATGCTTCATGGTGGTTTCCTACCTGCGCGTCCACTCACATGAGACCAAATACACCCCGGATGGTGCAGGTTGGCTTCCCTTCTTGGGTATTCAGCTGAGCTTGTCTTCTCATTTTGAGTCAAATAATTTCAAAAATCAATATTGGAATTGGCAAACACGCCGTTTCCCACCGTCTCTTGTCCCTGGGATGGCGGGCGTTCCTTCCTAGGCTCGCAGTGCATTACAAACATTTATTAAATCCCAGCAAGAGGGAAAATTGGGACGCAATTGCATTAGTATTCCTTCTTAACCTGTGGTTTCATCAATGCACTTGTGTGCATGAAATCCTGAACCAATTCTATTGAGATTTATCTCTCTTTTTTATTGCTTTGCAATTTAAGCAGTGAAAGTTTGTGCGCTCCTTGGGTGTTTTTCCCTATGCTACCTTTCGATTCTTGGCACTTCTGAGGGTGCATCTACAAAGTATGGATCGTCGATGTTGCAATCCCAGGTGACAGCATAATTGCAGAGAAACAACTAGAAAAGCTGACACGATATGAGGATTTAAAGATTGAACTGCAAAGACTCTGGCACAAACCAGTAAAGGTGGTCCCAGTGATGAGCGGCACACTGGGTGCAGTGCCGAAAGACCTTTACCTGCACTTAAACACAATTGGAGCTGAAAAAATTACCATCTGCCAGCTGCAAAAGGCCACCTCGCATTATTCGCCGATACATCACACAGTCCTAGACACTTAGGAAGTGTCTGAAGTGTGATCCAATACAACAGCCAGTAGAGTGTCTGCTGTGAACTCATCTTGTTGTGTTTCAGTAATAATAATAACAATAATAATAATAATAATAATAATAATAATATCCATGCTGCAACCATTAGTCTCCTGTTTGCTGCAGGAAACCACTCTTAAAACTTCACCCACAGAGGCACACGTGAGGCAGATGTTGTGAACAACAAAACAATAAAGTTTATTTGAGAGTACTGGAACAATTCAGGAATAAAGCTTAGCTGTTTCAGAGTATTGACTTAAAAAGTGTGTGGTTACATTAAGCAGTTCAGACTTATATTATTATACTAGCTTTACCGCCATGCGTTGCTATGGCCAACCTTTTCTCCCTCTTTCTCTCCTTTCAGTCCTTCATTTCCTTTTCTTCTTTCCTTTCTTCCTTCTCTACCTGTTTACTTTCTTCCTTAGCTTTTTGCTCCCATCCTTCCTTCTCTTTATTTCTTTCCTTCCCTCCCCCTTTCTCTCCTACTTTCTCTTCTTCCTTTGCTCCGTCTTTCCTCCCTTCCCTTTTTTCTTTCCTTCTCTCCTCCTTCCTTCACTTCCTATTTCCTTCCTCCTCCCTTTTTTTCCTTCCTCTTTCTCTCCTTTCTTCCCTCTCTATCTCTTTCCTTCCTTCCTTCGCTCTTGACTTCCAGATTTCCTTTTCTTTCTTTCTTTTCTTCCCTCCCTTTCTCTTCTTCCTTTGCTTTTCCCCCCTCTCTTTCCCTTCCCAAATTCCCCTTCTTTCCTTCCTTTCTTCCTTCCTTCCTTTTGACACCTTCCCTTCCCCTTCCCTTTCTTCTTTTTTCTATCTTTCTTTCCTTTCCTCCTTCCTTCCTTTCTCCCTTCTTTCCCATCCTCCTTCTCTCTCTGTATTCTTTCTTTCCTACCTTTCTTCTTTCATATACCTTCTCAACTGCTCCTTCCTTCCTTCATATACCTTCCCTCCCTCCCTTCCTTTCTTTCCTTCCTTCCTTTCTCCGTTCTTTCCCATCCTCCTTCTCTCCCTTTCTTCTTTCTTTTCTTCCTTTCTTGTTTCATATACCTTCTCAACTTCTCCTTCCTTCCTTCCCATTTAGGGGCGGGGTGGGGGAGGGTGGGGGCGTGGCGTGAACGTGGGAAGGTGGGTGTGTGGCTTGAATGTGGGGGGTATGGGCAGGGGAAAAAGGAGAGGCAGGAGGTAAGGTTGGCATATGGGTGTTTAGGGGGGGTGGGGAGGGTGGGGGCATGGCTTGAATGTGGGGGGCATGGGCGGGGGAAGAAGAAGGAAGGGGAGGTGGTAAGGATGGCGTATGGGTGTTTAGGGGTGGGGTGGGGGGAGGGTGGGGGCGTGGCATGAACGAGGGGGCGTGGGCGGGGGAAGAAGGAGGGTGCATTGGAAAAAGGGTGTACGGGAGGGTAGGGGTGGGGCAATGGAGGATGGGGGCATGGCTTGCACAGAGGATGCATTGGCCGGCCATGTGCGCGCGCCGGGGGACTTCAGGGAAGAGCCTTTGCGCATGCTCAGTTGCTTTTTGTAATTGTGAGGGTGTTGAAATGTTGTTTGGAATTTTGATTTGCGTTGTGCATACCTTGTGGGTTGAGATATGTGCAGGGCAAATTTGGTGTGTTTTCGTCGGGGTTTTTTCGCGTTTTGCTGTCCCGTTGAACGCCCTTTCCATTTTTATATATATAGATTATTCTTAAATATTATTTTATTACATTTTTATTATTATAAAATCATGAAGCTAGCCATTTTAATGAATTGCATTGGAAAATCCATACCCAAACAACTATGGGTATATATGTGCAAGTGTAGAATAAATACTTATGTGTAAATAATCGAGAAGTTGTGGAATTAGTGGAATTAGTGCAGTTTGGCCCTTCTCTAACAGCCACAGCTCAGTGCTATGAAATCCTTAGAGTTGTTGTTTTGCTAGGTCTTGAGCTTTCTCTGCCAATGAGTGCTGGTGCCTCATCAAACTACAAATCCTAGGGTTCTATATCATTGAGCACATCATTAATCGACTATTAAGAGGTCATGAGATTGGCAAGCTGTGCTTACCTTCTCGTAATACTTGATTTCATATTCCAGGATAATGCCATTGGGTTGTTCCGGTTCCTGCCACAGAAGTGTGATGCTGCTTTGACCCACATTCTCCTGGTGGACACCCACCACTTGCGACGGAGCTGTGGAAAGAGCAAAAAGAGAATGAGTCCCATGAAGACAATACAATGACATGAGTGAAGAGTCCCATGACATGTTAGGAGATGGAAGACCTACCTGGCACAAGGCCTCCATCTTTGAATGCCAGAATGCCCACTTCCAGGGACAAAGACAGTGGAGGAAAGTCACTTGAGATTGTCCTTTTACAAAGCTAAGCACACCCACTCTCGCAAATCTATGGTGGTCACCAATGTGATGAGTGGATTGAATGAGATTGTATGATTTGAGATGATGAGTGAAGACGGATTTCCACCATGTCTCCTGGATCATCGGTTGGGAGCCCCTCCTCCAGCAACAACTGACACTCTGAAGCCAGAGTGAAGAGGGGGAGCCAGGAAGACAGATTTCCACCATGTCTCCTGGGTCATCAGCTGGGTCTGGAGGAAATGAGTAGTGGAGTTGGGTGTCATCTACATAGAGGTAACACCTTACTCCAAAACTCTGGATGACCTCTCCCAGTGGTTTCATGTAGATGTTAAGAAGCACGGGGGACAGAATGGATCCATGCAGGAACCCACAGGTCAATGGCCAGGGGTCCGAGCAGGAGTCCCCCAGCTTCACCGATTGGGAATGACCTTCCAGGAAGGACCGGAGCCACAGAAGAGTCCCATCCCAGCGAGCCTCCCCAGAAGGATACTATGGTCGATGGTATCGAAAGCCGCTGAGATGTCAAAGAGAATGAGCAGGGTCACACTCCCCCTGTCCAGTTCCCTGCAGAGGTCATCCACCAAGGCGAGCAAAGCCATCTCGGTACTGTGCCCAGGCTGAAAGCCAGACTGCAAATGATCTAGAAAATTGGTGTCATCGAGGAATTCCTGGAGCTGCGAGGCAACCACCCGCTCCATTAAAGACCATTTATACCTGGTTCAGTGTCTGCCAAAACCCATAACCTTGTCCTCCTGGACTCATCACTGTCGCTTGAAGCTCAAGTTTCGGCGGTGGCTGGGAGGGCCTTCGCACAATTAAGACTCGTGCGCCAACTGCGGCTGTACCTCGGGAAGGTGGATCTGGCCAAGGTGGTCCACCCTTAGTCACTTCCAGATTGGATTACTGTAATGCACTTTACATGGGGCTGCCCTTGAAGACGGCCCGGAAATTTCAATTGGTCCAATGGGTGGCGGCCAGGTTGTTAACTGGTGCTCCTTACAGAGAGAGGTCAACCATAGAATCATAGAATCATAGAATCCTAGAATCAAAGAGTTGGAAGAGACCTCATGGGCCATCCAGTCCAACCCCATTCTGCCAAGAAGCAGGAATATTGCATTCAAATCACCCCTGACAGATGGCCATCCAGCCTCTGCTTAAAAGCTTCCAAAGAAGGAGCCTCCACCACACTCCGGGGCAGAGAGTTCCACTGCTGAACGGCTCTCACAGTCAGGAAGTTCTTCCTTGTCTTCAGATGGAATCTCCTCTCTTGTAGTTTGAAGCCATTTTCCATTGCGTCCTAGTCTCCATGGAAGCAGAAAACAAGCTTGCTCCCTCCTCCCTGTGGCTTCCTCTCACATATTTATACATGGCTATCATATCCCCTCTCAGCCTTCTCTTCTTCAGGCTAAACATGCCCAGCTCCTTAAGCCGCTCCTCATAGGGCTTGTTCTCCAGACCTTTTATCATTTTAGTCGCTCTCCTCTGGACACATTCCAGATCCTTAAACCCTCCTGTTTAAGGAGCTCCACTGGCCGCCATTCATTTTCCGGTCCCAATTCAAGGTGCAGGTGCTTACCTACAAAGTCCTAAACAGTTTGGGACCCGCCTACCTCCGTGACCGCATTTCAGTGTACGAACCCACATGATCCCTTTGTTCATCTGGAGAGGCTCTGCTTACGATTCCACCGGCATCACAAGCACGATTGGTGGGGACGAGTGATAGGGCTTTCTCTGTGGTGGCCCCTCGACTCTGGAACTCTCTCCCTAAGGACAGCAGGCAGGCCCTGTCACTAGCAATCTTTAGGAGGAGCTTGAAAACATGGTTGTTTCAGTGTGCCTTTCCAGAATAAGGAAACTCCTAGCATTATGTCCCAACGCACTTTATTCAGAGATCTAAGATATCTGCATGCCCACCCCCCTCCAAACACCCCACTTGTCATGCTCAGTACTTTTTAATTTTAATTATTACATTTGGCCCGGCCATTGTTTTAACTGTGTCGTTGCGTGTTGTTAATGTATTGCTTGTTTTTTGTTTAGTTTGCTATATTGTTGTTGTTGTTGTTATTGTTGTATTTTGGGTTCGGCCTCGTGTAAGCCGCACCGAGTCCTTCAGGAGATGGTAGCGGGGTACAAATAAAGGATTATTATTATTATTATTATTATTATCATCTATATATATAAAAAGAGAAAGGGCGTCCAATGGGACAGCAAAACTCAAAAAAAAAACCCCGACGAAAATTTACCAAATTTATGATGCACATACCTCAACCCACAAGGTATGCACAAACCAATTCAAAATCCTAAACAACATTTTGACACACTCACAACAACAAAAACCAACTGAGCATGCGCAAAGGCGCCCTGCCACAAGTCCCCGGCACGTGCACATGGCCGGCCGGCCAACGCACCCTCCGCACAAGCCACGCCCCCATCCTCCATCACCCTGCCCCTACCCTCCTATATGCCCTCTTTCCAACGCACCCTCCTTCTTCTTCCCCCATGCGCGTCCCCCACGTTCATGCCCCACCCCCACCCTCCCCCACCCCACCCCTAAACGCCCATACCCCAACCTTACCTCCTCCCCCTCCTTCTTCTTCCCCCAGCCATGCCTCCATGTTCACGCCATGCCCCCTCCCTCCCCCACCCCACCCCCCATGAAAGGCCATACCCCAACCTTACCTCCTGCCTCTCCTCCTTGTTCCCCTTGCCACACACATCCCCACGGAAGGAAGGAGAGAAGGAGGGAGAGAAGGGAAAAAAGGAGGGGAGAGAAAGAAGGAAAGAAAGAAAGGTAAAGAAGGAAGGAAGGAGAGAAGGAAGGATAGAAACTGTGAGAGAAGAAGGAAATGAAGGAGAGAAGGAAAGAAAAAAAGGAGGAAGGAGAGAAGGAGGGAGAGAAGGAGGGAGAGATGGAGGGAGAGAAAGAGGGAAGGAGTGAAGGAAGGAAAGAAAAGGGTAGAGAAGGAAGGAAGGAGAGAAGGAGGGAAAGAAGGAGGGAAGGAGATAAAGAAGGAAAGAAAGAAGAGTAGAGAAGGAAGGAAGGAGAGGAGGGAGAGAATGAAATAAAAAAGTGAAAGAGGGGAAGAAGGAGAGAAGGAATGAAAGAGAGAAAGAGGGAGAGAAGGAAGGAAAGAGACAAGGAAGGGTGGAAGCAAAGAGCACAAGAGGTGAGAAAAGAAACATGTAGAGATTAGGAAGAAAGAAGGGAAAGAAAAAGAGGGAAGGAATGAAAGAGGGGGGGAAGGAAAGATAGGAAAAAGGAGAGAAAGAGGGAGGGAAGGTTGGCCACAGCAACGCATGGCGGGTACAGCTAGTTATAATTATATTGGTCTAGGAGTAAGATTTTAAGACCCAGCCAAGAGAGGGAGATGAGCACTATATCATCTGCATACATCAGGATGAAAATCTTTCTGTTCCTGATTTGTGGCAAAGGGCCTACTCTCCTACCTGCCTGGTTTGTGGTGATGTTGACGGCCGTGAACTGCGGTGGCTCGGGGCTCAAGTCTGAGACCCCATTGACAGCCTCCACCCAGAAGGAGTAGTTGGTGTGAGCCAAGAGGTTGCCGACCGCCAGCGAGCCCTGGGCCAAGTTCATCTGCTGGGGAACAAAGCGGATGCCAGTCCCACAGGCCTCGCACTGCCCTGAGTCCCACACGCAGCGGCGACAGATGACGTTGTAGATGACATCGCTGCGGCCCCCTTTGTCCTGTGGAGGGGCCCAATCTAGAGTCACCGATGTGCCATTCACGCTGGAGAACAGGCCCATGGGCGCCGAGGGAGGACCTGCAGGGGGAAGAGAAAGGTAGATATTAGGCCTGGGCAGTTTCGTTTCGTTAATTCGTAATTCGTTAATAATTCGTTAATTTTTCCAATTACAAAACGATAACGAACCATTCTGGAGCAATCATAAAAAAAACGAATTTTTAAACACGTTTTGTAAATGCTTCGTATTTCGTTATTGTATTCGTTTCGTTGTTGTTCTGAGGTCGTTTCGTTATTATTTCCGCATGTCTGGGCCAGTTTTATGGTTTAATTAGTGAAAAAAAATTATAATATCACACCAACAGTCAACAACAGAGGGAGAGGGAAGCTTCAGAAGGTTTTGGAGGTTTTTTAGCGTATTTCGCGGTCGCGTCCGCCATTAACGAATCGATTCGTTATTGTTTCGGAAATCGATTCGTTAATTTTTTACCATTTACGAAATTTCGTAAATATCGAACTTTTTAAAAGGAAAATTTTGTAATTATTTTAAATATCGAAACAAAAAAAACCCCAAATACAAATCGATTTTAGAAACAAATTTTTGCGTTGTTACCCAGGCCTAGTAGATATAGTCAGGGTGATCAGATTCACTAATCTGTTGAAATTCCTTCACTGTGATCCCATTTTTTAAAAGTTATTTTTTAAAGTTATTTTTGTTTAGAATATGTTGCTCCTAAAGATAGGAGCTAAAAGAAAAGTGAAGGGGGAATTGTGATTCCCCTTTAGTACATGGAAAGAGTGGGAACAATAACATATAGTAAAGTGGATGAAAAGAAGCAATAAACAAAAACAGACGAACAAAAAAAAAAAGAAGGGTTTGTGCGGGACTTCCAGGATCTTCCAGGTTGGCATGTGTATTCCCTTAGAATCATAGAATCAAAGAGTTGGAAGGGCAGCCCCACATAGAGTGCATTACAGTAGTCCAATCTAGAGGTGACCAAGGCATGGACCACCCTGGCCAGATCAGCCTTCACGAGGTATAGTCGCAGTTGGCGCACAAGTCTCAACTGTGCAAAAGCCCTCCCAGAAACCGCCGACGCCTGAGCCTCAAGCGTAAGTGATGAATCCAGAAGGACTCCCAAACTGCGGACCTGTGGCTTCAGGGGGAGTGTAACCCCGTCCAGCACAGGTTGCCACCCTATACCCCGATCTGGTTTACGATCGACCAGGAGGACCTCTGTCTTGTTGGGATTGATCTTCAGCTTGTTCCTCCTCATCCAGATAGACACAGCGGCCAGGCACTCGTCCAGGACCCGGGAGGCCTCCTTGGAATTGGGTGGAAAAGAGTAGTAGAGTTGTGTGTCATCTGCATAGAGGTGGCACCTAACTTCACAACTCCGGCTGACCTCTCCCAGCGGTTTCATGTAGATGTTAAAGAGCATGGGAGACAGAATGGAGCCTTGTGGGACCCCACAGGTCAAAGGCCAGGGGTCCGAGCAGGCATCTCCCAGCTTCACCATCTGGGATCGACCCTCCAGGAATGACCGAAGCCATGACAGAACCGTGCCCCCGAGACCCATCCCAGAGAGTCGACCCAGAGTTGATCCTAGTCATCCACGTCAAATCTAGATAGAGATCAGTCAAAACAGGAGAGCCGAACATTGACTTCGGCGTTCTGCCAGGCTCCGAGAGAAAAAGATAAGAAATTCTCATCTAAAGCGAAACCAATTTCTGAGTGCTAGAGACATAGCTAACGAGGAGATAAAAGTCCCAAGTACAGGATATGTAGTCAGATGAAGCATCGTTTGGAATCAAGTCAAGATCTTGTCCTTGTTCATGGAAGCTTTGCTTGGAGAATTCATATCTAAATGCCTTTGTTTCATGGTTTTTTATTCTTGGATTTTACGCTTCTATAGGAACGGAATATAGGAACGGAATTATAGACGATGAATTGGATCATGATTCTAGTTACGAGACGTTGTTGTGTTGTTATTGATGTGCCATTACTGTATATTGTGCTTTCATGGTTTTTAAATCGTTTATTGCTATTTTGTAGGCCTGGGCAACAATGGAAAAATTTGTTTCTAAAATCGATTTGTATTTGGGGTTTTTTTTGTTTCGATATTTAAAATAATTACAAAATTTTCCTTTTAAAAAGTTCGATATTTACGAAATTTCGTAAATGGTAAAAAATTAACGAATCGATTTCCGAAACAATAATGAATCGATTCGTTAATGGCGGACGCGACCGCAAAATACGCTAAAAAACCTCCAAAACCTTCTGAAGCTTCCCTCTCCCTCTGTTGTTGACTGTTGGTGTGATATTATAATTTTTTTTCACTAATTAAACCATAAAACTGGCCCAGACATGCGGAAATAATAACGAAACGACCTCAAAACAATAACGAAACGAATACAATATCGAAATACGAAGCATTTACAAAACGTTTTTGAAAATTCGTTTTTTTTTAATAATTGCTCCAGGATGGTTCGTTATCATTTTGTAATTGAAAAAATTAACGAATTATTAACGAATTACGAATTAACGAAACGAAACCGCCCATTCCTACTATTTTGTTATGACTGTTTTTGCTATGTTGTGAACCGCGTTGAGTCGCCTACGGGCTGAGAAACTGCGGTATACAAGCAAAGTAAATAAATAAACCCGGACTACTTTGTTCCTGCTTGTCTTCCTACCTAATTGGATTTACCTATTTCTTTAAAGTGTTTTTTTACCTTACTGCTTTTTAATTATTTTCAGTAAAAGGATTGTTTTCCATCCAATGGTGTGGTGTTTAAAGTCAGAGGGTTTTTCCTATCCTTGAGTGCAACATAAACTGTCTTTTGGTGCTTAGTTTTTTGGTACATTAGTCAGATATAGTGCCATAAGTACGAATTTAATGATATTGATCTGACTTACGATGACTAACAAAAATATTGCTGTTCTGTCGCGCACTGGGTCTGAACAAATTGTCTTTATTCCATAGGACGTATACTTTAAACCCAGTGGGAAGCCGGGGTGCCTCAAAGAGAGATTCTTAGGGATTTCCTGAAGTGATGGTCTTTAGAGTCTTTAATGGTACAACAAAGTCTTTATTAAGGAAGAAATAACAAATCTTCAAAAAACACTTCAAGGTTTTCTTATTCTAGTCTTTAAGAGACTGGCACTGACTTGGATTAACTGTACTTTCTCAGCATGAGGAAGAACCCTTTATTAGGGCTGGTCAATTCGTTTCGTTAATTCGTAATTCGTTAAAAAATTCGTTAATTTTTGAATTACGAAACGATTACAAAACATTTTTTTTAACCTGGAAGTGTTTTTAAATATCGAAACGGCAGGCGCCAAAAAATGTTGTATTTCCGTCCATTTCGGAAATACGTAAGATGGCCGCCTGCCGATGCTTGCTGAGAGGGGCGAGCGAGAGGGGCGAGCGAGCGAGAGGGGGGAGCGAGCGGCGAGCGAGAGGGGCGAGCGAGCGGTGAGCGAGAGGGCCCACCAGAGTGAGTGCCTGCCTTCCCTCCTTAATAATAATTAATAATAATTAATTCCTATTCTACTAAATTAATAATTAAATTTAAAAAATATTGAAAAAAAAAGGGTGCCATCTTTACAAAATGTTTTGTAAATATTTACGAAATTTCGTAAATACCAAAACGTTTTTTTGGGAAAGTTTTGTAATTATTTTAAATATCGAAACAAAAAAAACCCCCAATTACAAATCGATTTTAGAAACAAATTTTTGCGTTGTTACCCAGGCCTACCCTTTATAATCTCTCCCAGGCTGTCTATTATCTGGGCCTCGCTGGTCTGGGTCTTACTACCGATCCCAAATGCGTCTGGACATCGAGTAAACCTACCAGCCAAGGCTTGAAGATACTTCAGCTGGAATTCAGTGGTTCTGTAACGCTGTCCTGTGGGAACTTCAGGGCTGTTTTCTAGGGCTGGGCGATTTCGTTTGTTAATTTCGTAATTTGTTATTAATTCGTTATTTTTTTTGATAACGAAGCGATATTGAACCATTCAGGAGCAACTAAAAAACAAAACGAATTTTTTCAATTCGTTTCGTAATTGTTTCGTAATTGTTTCGAAATTGATTCGTAATTGATTCAAAATCGTTTCGTTATTATTTCCGCATGTCTGGTGCAAGTTTTAGGGTTGCTGTTTGTTTTCTCAGTGAAAAAAAAATTATCACACTAACAGTCAACAACAGAGGGAGAGGGAAGCTTCCTGTCCCATTTGGAGGTTTTTTTAGCGTATTGCGCGATCGTGCCCGCCATTAATGAATCAATTCGTAATTGTTTCGAAATCGATTCATAATTGATTCGTAATTTACGAAATTTCGTAAATATCGAATTTTTTTAAAGGAAAATTTCGGAATTCTTTTAAAAATCGAAACGCAAAAACCCCCCTAAAAACGAATCGAGTTTAGAAACAAATTTTTCCGTGGTTGTCCAGCCCTACTGTTTTCCCCTCTGGTGCTGTGAGGCTGAGAGGCTGTGAGCTCTCAGGCAGAGCCTTTGGGATCTTTTCCTTCTGTTTCTATTTTCCTGAATGATCCCCAGATGATCCTCAGATGATTTCCGGATGATCCCCAGATGGTCCTGAGGAATGAAACTTTTCCTACGGGACGAGCTGTCTGCTTCCTATAGACAAGCTTCCTTGTGAGTGACTGACTAAAAATGGTTCCCTTCTCTTCTGAAAACCCAAAAGGGGGTGGAACTAAGGAACCTAATGATGATGGACAGGTGGCCTGCCCTATAACCGCAAACTTTAACAGGAAGTCACCCTTCTGCAAAATCCCAAGCAAACACTTGATACAAGGCAAATAAAGTGGGAGCTTCTGATACAGTTGTATCAGCACAATTGCACATCCCTATTGGCTACTATTTTTACACTGCTGCGAAGGAGGGAGCCATGTTTGTTTGTTTGTTTTTATCCCACTTTTCTTTCATGGGTGGGATTCAAAGCGGCATACAATGCTTAAAAACAGAAATTACAAAACAGATAACACGGGGTAATAATAATAATAATCTATATAAATAAAAATGTAATGTTCGTTTGTGATATTCACAGAACTCAGAAACCACTGGGGCAATTGACACCAAATTTGGACACTATGCCCCTCACAACCCAATGTATGTTCTCCACTCAAAAAACCCCCAATGAAAACAAAAAGCAGAAAGGACTTCTAAACTGCAGGTCCACAAAGGAGAAACTGCATGTCTACCGAGACCCATGGCCATGCCCCCTCCTCCTCCTCGTGGGGAAACAGCCACCCGTTAAAGCCAGGTGCATGTGTACGGCCACACACACACACACACACACACGTGAGTGGAGTGGAGGTGGAAGCATGCCGCATGCAGCCCCTTCTCTTCCCCTTCTATGTCAGGAGAGCATCCACGCAAGGAAGAAGGGGAGGAGGAGGGGGAGGGGGAGGAAGCGAGGAGGGTCCACGGTGCTTGAATGAAGGACCTTCCTTCTCTCCCTCCCTTCCCTTCTTTCCTCCCTTTCCTTCCTTCCTTTCCTTTTCTTCCTTCTCCTTCCTTTCCTTATTTTCCTCCCTCCCTCCCTTTCCTCCTTTTTTCCCTTTCTTCATTTCCTTCCCTCTCTCCTTTCTTCATCCCCCTCCTTTCTTTCCCTCCTTCCTTCCTCCTCCCTTCCTTCTCCTTCCTCCCTCCCTCCCTTCCTGTCCCTCCTTTTTTCTTTTCCTTCCTTCCCTTCTTTCGCTCCCTCCCTCCCTTTTTCCGTCCTTCCTGTCCCTCCTTCCTTCTTCCTTTCCTTCTTTTCCTCCCTCCCTCCCTTTCCTCCTTCTTTCCCTTTCTTCATTTCCTTCCCCTTCATTTCCTTCCCTCCCTCCTTTCTTCATCCCCCTCCTTCCTTTCCCTCCTTCCTTCCTCCCTCCCTCCCTTCCTGTCCATCCTTCTTTCTTTTCCTTCCTTCCCTTCTTTCGCTCCCTCCCTTCCTTTTTCCTTCCTTCCTGTCCCTCCTTCCTTCTTTATTTCCTTCTTTTCCTCCCTCCCTCCTTTCTTCACCCCCTCCTTTCTTTCCCTCCTTCCTTCCCCCTTCCTTCTTTCCTTCCTCCCTCCCTTCCTGTCCCTCCTTCTTTCTTTTCCTTCCTTCCTGTCCCTCCTTCCTTCCTTCTTCCTTTCCTTCTTTCTAAGATAGAAATATAATATTAAATGCAAGGGACAGTCAAGAAGTAACAAGAGAAGGAGGGGGAAAGGGAAGGAAGGAAGGAGAGAAGGAGGGAGGGAAAGGACAGAAAGATAGAGAAGCAAGGAAGGAGAAAAGGAAATAAAAAAGTGAAAGGAAAAAGAGAGGGAAGGAAGGAGAGAAGGAACAAAAGATAGGGAAGGAAGGAAGTACGTAACTAAAGAGCAAAGAAAGAGAGGAAAGAAACAGGTAGAGATGGAAGAAAGATGAAAGATAGGGAAAGAAAAAGTGGAAAGGAAGGAAAGAGGGAAGGGAGGAGAGAAAGAGGGAGGGAAGGTTGCCCACAGCAACGTGTGGCGGTACAGCTAGTAATAATAATAATAATAATAATAATAATAATAATAATAATAATGAGCTTTCTCTGTCTCGCCAAAACAATCCCCCATCACTGAGCCATGACAGATAAAACAGTTCCAAACTGCATTAATTCTACAGTGTAGATGCACCCTGAGGCTGAGCGAAGTTTTTATCCATTTGCTTTCTACCTGGAGGTGCCAGGAAGTCAACCTGTGCATTCAGTGAATGTTGTGCATTCAAAGCATGAAGGATTTCTGCTGTCCAGGGAACCTGCCAATCCAGGAGCTTGTCTTCAGCCTTCTTATTTTCCTTTTCTGTCTCCTCCGCTTTCTGCCTGTCAACTGGGTGTTTTTTTTTTCTCTCCAAGCTTTCCTCTTGGGGCAAAGGTCGGCTGTGTTTGCTAAAAATTCTCCTCGCGCAGCTATTCTCAAATTCCAAGCTGCTCAGAGTGAGGGATTTCTAGAAGTAAGCCAACAAAACCAAAGTGGGAGGAAATGCGGTGCTGAGACCAGGGGCGGCTCGTCCATTACGCGAAGTAAGCGGTCGCAGAACACTTTTTTTTTGCCAGGGGCGCAGAGGCGCCTCTGTAAATGCCCCTCGACCGCCACTTGAGGAGCGCCCCCTCAGCTCACAACAGCCCTAGCAGTCCGGGGGGAGCCTCGGCTTTCTTGCCTCGCTGCCGGGCGATCCTCTTCCCAAAGGGGCCGGGCCCTTGAGCCTCGCCTAGCCCCTCTCGTTCCTGCTCCACCCGGCCACCGGGTGCGCGAGCAGAGCCGGCACTCAATCGTTCTCCACGTTCGATCCCTTCCCCATGACCGGCTCCCTTTCCTGATCCCCTGGCACTCCACCCGCCTCCTCTCCCCAATCCGCGGGTGGGCCAAGGGGTAGAGCCGCCGCGCCTGGCCTGCTTCGGGTCTGGAGGCGTGTCTGAAGACCCCAGTGTGCGCACCAAAGGTCGCCTCTTCTCCTGACTTTCTCTTCAGCCATTGGGACCAAGAGAGAGAGAGAGAGCCCCTCCAGCTGGAGGTATCTCCCACCTCCGCTCCCTCCTTTGTTTTTGCGTCTACCTTCAGGAAAGGTGGGCATCTCCACCTCTCTCTCTCTCTGGCTTAAAAACAAAAGAACCGCTGGGCCAATACCCACCAAACTTGGCAACAAAACTCCTTACCATACAAGGTGTGACCAACAATAATAAAAAATAACAAAAAACCAAAAAGAACTTATAAATCCTTAATAAAAGGAGAACCCATCACAGCGTCCTACCTTTCCTTTCCATTCTTCCCTTCTTCACCTTATCTTCTGCTCATCCTTCCTTTCCTTCTTCCTGTTATCTTCTGCCCTTTCTTTCCTTCATTCCCTTCTTCCCCTTCTGTTTTTCTTCCCTCCCTCCTTCCCACCCTTCCCCTTCCTTCCTTCGTTTTCCTTCTTCCCCTTATCTTCTGTCTTTCCTTCCTGCCTTCCTTCCTTCCTTCCCTCCCTTCTTTCCCCTTCTGTCCTACGTCGGGTGAAAGAGTGAAGGGCCCGTCGCCCCCCATCATCACCACCACAAGCAACTCCCAAATGTCAAGGTCTTCCCCAAACTCCACTGTGTACAAATTTTGCCATATTGAGTTTTCTTCCCAAGTTGGGTCCAGATTTATCTTTGTTTTGATTCACAGTGCTCTCCAGATATAAGTGGACTGCTATTATTATTATTATTATTATTATTATTATTATTATTGCTATTGTTCTTATTATTATTAACCTGAGCCTGGCTATCTGTCAGGAGTGGTTAGATTGTGCTTCTCCCATTGGCCAAAAGGGGCTGCATTGGATGGCCTCTGGAAGTCTCTTCCTATCCTACGATTCTATTATTATTAGTAGTAGTAGTAGTAGTAGTAGTAGTAGTATTATACTGAGCCTGAATGGCCATCTCCCAGGAGTGGTTTGATTGCGCTTTTCCCTTATGCCAGAAGGGGTTGGACTAGATGGCTCTTGGAGGTCTCTTCCTACCATAGGATTCCATCATCATCATCATCAACTTGAGGCTGGCCATCTCTTAAGAGTGGTTAGATTGTGCTTTTCCCATTTTCCAAAAGGGGCTGGACTGGATGGCCCCTGGAGGTCTCTTCCTACCCTACCATTCTATTATTCTTATCAACCAGAGGCTGCTTGACCATCTGTCAGAAGTGCTTTGATTGTGCTTTTCCACCATGAGGGTTGAAGAGGGTTGCCACAGAGTATGCCACAGCAACGCATGGCCGGGTACAGCTAGTTTAGTTATATGTGTGTTTTAAATGTGCTTCTATGTAAAATAATTACGAAATAAATTGAAAAAATTGTTTCGAATCTAATTTACTCCTCACACTATTCCTGCATAGCCCAATATTGGATCGTAAACTAAATTAAATACGAATTAATAACGAATTACAAAATTAACAAACGAAACTGCCCAAGCCTACTATTTATTTATTTATTATTTATTTATTTACTATTCTTGCATACCGCTGTATCTCCAGCCCAAGGGCGACTCACAGCGGTTTCCAGACAGCAAACAACAAAGACAATAAAAACAGCAATAATTAATATACCATAACAGTTAAATTACACATTTCCATTACTAGCTAATAAACAAACATCAATACACAGTTATCACAAAACCCACCCCCGATCGCCTCATCATCCGAGCGTGATCCAAATTCGACATCCATTGTTCCGTTCCTATGTTCAAATTACCAGAATTGCACTGAATTACTCAAACGCCTGCACAAACATCCAGGTCTTCAACTTTCTACAGAATGTCATGAGGGATGGTGCCAGCCTAACATCTACAGGAAGGGCGTTCCACAGCCGAGGAGCCACCACCGAGAAGGCCCTATCTCTCGTCCCCGCCAACCGTGCATGAGAGGCTGGCGGGATCGAGAGCAGGGCCTCCCCGGAAGATCTCAAAGTCCGGGTGGGTTCATAGGCCAAGATGCGGTCAGATAGGTATCTTGGGCCGGAACCGTTTAGGGCTTTATAGGCCAGTACCAACACCTTGAATTGGTTGATACTATGTATCCATCTATCCATCCTCTATCATTCTCTCTCTGTGTCCTATCCATCTATCTATCTATCTATCTATCTTCTATGTATTTCCAAGATGGATTCCACTGTGTATTAGAAATGCTGTGCAGAATGTTTATTCCATGAGGCTGTGATTATGTAACCTTGAGAGACGTGAGATAATGCTTGCTCTTGCTGGGAACCGAAGGGAGTAACTAGTCTCAGCAAGAAGAGATAAGCAGATGTGCAGAGACTTTCGTTTTGACTAGTTCCTGAATTGTAGCTCACTGTAGTAAGACGTGTCTTTTGAATGTGCTTAGTGAAACTTAGTTTCTTTTGTAACTCAAAGCTTGCAGAATCCTTATTTTACAACACAGTGTCTGCTGATCTAGCAATACTCTGACAATTTGTTCTATAACGGTGGCAAGTTTTGTGCTGATAGCTCTAATAATGAGGGAGGAAGGACCCCCGGAAGTTTCCCGATTGGCACGAAAAAAGTTACAAAAAAATCATTACTTTGTTATAGTTACAAAAAGAATTACTGGCAGCAGTGGCCAACCTACAAAGATCTGCTGGGAAAAAATAATAACAACGAGTCTTGGAAATTAAAGCCTCAGGAGGAGTTAGTCCAGAAATATGAAAATTTAACATGGCTACAATATTTCCAACTTCTAGAAACATTCAAACGAGACAAAAAGATAGGATTTGAAGAGAAGGAGACAACATGGGACAAACTGTTGAAAACAGAAAGGAAAAGCATAACAAAGTTATATAACCAATTACTGATGTGGGAAACGGAAACAGAAGAAATTAAAAACTGCATGGTGCTCTGGGCAAAAAACATAGGGAGACCGATAAAAATCCATGAATGGCAGCAAATTTGGAGAAAAAAGCTAAAATATACATACTCGGCATCTCTTAAGGAGAACTGGCTGAAGACTTTTCATAGATGGTATATAACACCTCAAAAACTGAGCAAAATGTATAAAGGATACCAAGGCAAATGCTGGAAATGTAAAGAACACATAGGAACATACTACCACATGTGGTGGTCGTGCCCCGAGGTGAATAAATACTGGCGAGTCATACAAGGAGAGGCTCAAAAACTACTAAAGAAAAAGATCCCTCGAAAGTCGGAATACTTCCTATTAGGGCTGACAGATGACGACCTAAAGCTGAACAGTAGGCTTGGGCGGTTTCGTTCGTTAATTTCAGAATTTGTTATTAATTCGTATTTAAATTAGCTTACGATCCAATATTGAGCCATGCAGGAATAGTGTGAGGAGTAAATTAGATTCGAAACAATTTTTTCAATTTATTTCGTAATTGTTTCGTAATTGTTTCGTAATTATTTTGAAATTATTTCGTAATTATTTCTGCATGTCTGGTGCAAGTTTTATAGTTGTCATTTGTTTTATCACACCAACAGTCAACAACAGAGGGAGAGGGGAGCTTCAGAAGTTCCCCCTGTCCCATTTGGAGGTTTTTTTTAGCATATTGCGCAATTGCGTTCACCATTAACGAATCGATTCGTAATTTTACGAAATTTCGTAAATTTTGAAAATTTTTAAAGGAAAATTTCGGAATTATTTAAAAAAACGAAACGCGATGGACCCCTAAAAACGAAACGAGTTTAGAAACAAATTTTTCCGTTGTTACCCAGGCCTTCTGAACAGCAATGAAGACATCCTCCTTACATATATTTCCACCGCCACACGGATAATTTTGGCAAGGCACTGGAAGGATGATCATATTCCAAAAATTGAAGAATGGTTCGACAAACTATCAGAAATAAAGGACATGGATAAACTAACGTTCTTCCTGAGAAACAGCTCGGGAAGACCTGTAAAGCAGGCGGATTGGACTGATTTTGAGGAATATGAAAAAACTAAATTTGAATGTTAAAATGAGTAAGATTTGAAATGGTGAGACACAACTAGGTCTATTATTGGTATGGATGGGTGAAAAATTAAAATGGGAGACCCCCATGAGGGCCACCCGGGAACATAGGATGAAACTCTGTATGGAAACTAAATGGAAGTCTTATGTTTTAAATATGTGTAAGTATTAGGCCTGGGTAACCACGGAAAAATTTGGTTCTAAACTTGTTTCGTTTTTAGGGGGCCCTTGGGTTTCGTTTTTTTAAATAATTCCGAAATTTTCCTTTAAAATTTTTTGAAATTTACGAAATTTCATAAAATTACGAATTGATTTGTTAATGGCGGACGAGATTGCGCAATATGCTAAAAAAAACCTCCAAATGGGACAAGGGGAACTTCTGAAGCTTCCCTCTCCCTCTGTTGTTGACTGTTGGTGTGACTATAAACAACTATAAAACAACTAAAAACAACTATAAAACTTGCACCAGACATGCGAAAATAATTACGAAATAATTACAAAATAATTACAAAATAATTACGAAATATTTACGAAATAAATTTTAAAAAATGTTTCGAATCTTAATTACTCCTCACACTATTCCAGCATGGCTCAATATTGGATCGTAAGCTAATTTATATACGAATTAATAACGAATTACGAAATTAACGAACGAAACCGCCCAAGCCTACCTTGTAGGTAATTTGTCTTTTTGTAAGTTTTGTAAGTATTTTCTATGTATACAACCCATCCCCTCCCTATATGCTCTCCCGTTCTACTTTTTCTATTATTCTCTTCTATCCCCTCTCTCTATTTCTTCCTACTCCTCTTTTTGCCCTTCTTCTCTCTATCCCCCTACGTCTGTTCTCATCCCCCCCATCTACTTACTCCCCACCCTCCCCCTGCCCCTTGTCAACGAATGTCAGTATGATGTGATTGTATATCTGTCTTTTTATTATATGGAAAATTTAATAAAGATTATTAAAAAAAATAAAGAAATGCTGTGCAGAATGTTTATTCCATGAGGCTGTGATTATGTAACCTTGAGAGACGTGAGATAATGTTGCTCTTGCTGGGAACCGAAGGGAGTAACTAGTCTCAGCAAGAAGAGATAAGCAGATGTGCAGAGACTATCGTTTTGACTGGTTCCTGAATTGTAGCTCGCTGTAGTAAGACGTGTCTTTTGAATGTGCTTAGTGAAACTTAGTTTCTTTTGTAACTCAAAGCTTGCAGAGTCCTTATTTTGATCTAGCAATACTCTGACAATTCATTCTATAATGGTGGCACGTTTTGTGCTGATAGCTCTAATAAGACCAAGCGTGATCCCTGGGGAAGGCAATGGCAAACCACTCCAGTATTCTTGCCAAGAAAACTAAATGGACCAGTACAACCAGAGATATGTCGGTATGCCATTGGAAGATGGGACTCCCAGGTCGGAAGATGGCCAAAATGCTACTGGGGAGGAGCAGAGGATAAGTTCAACTAGCCCCAGATGTGATGACGCAGCTAGCTCAAAGCCGAAAGGAAGGCTAGCGGCCGACGGTACTGGAGGCGAACGACGAATCCGATGCTCTAAAGATCAACACACCATAGGAACCTGGAATGTAAGATCTATGAGCCAGGGCAAATTGGATGTTGTTATTGGTGAGATGTCAAGACTAAAGATAGACATTCTGGGGGTCAGCGAACTGAAATGGACTGGAATGGGCCACTTCACATCAGATGACCACCAGATCTACTACTGCGGACAAGAGGAACATCGAAGAAATGGAGTAGCCTTCATAATTAATAAGAAATTCGCTAAAGCGGTGCTTGGATACAACCCAAAAAATGACAGAATGATCTCAATTCGAGTGCAAGGAAAGCCTTTCAACATTACAGTGATCCAAATATATGCCCCAACCACAGCTGCTGAAGAAGCAGAAGTAGATCACTTCTATGAGGATCTGCAGGACCTACTGGATAATACACCAAAAAGAGACATTATTTTCATTACAGGAGACTGGAATGCCAAGGTGGGAAGTCAAATGACAACAGGGATCACAGGCAAGCATGGTCTGGGAGAACAAAATGAAGCGGGACGCAGGCTGATAGAATTCTGCCAGGAAAACTCGCTGTGTATAACGAATACTCTCTTCCAACAACCTAAAAGACGGCTTTATACATGGACCTCACCAGATGGTCAACACCGAAATCAGATTGACTACATCCTTTGCAGTCAAAGGTGGCGGACATCCATCCAGTTGGTGAAAACAAGACCTGGGGCTGACTGTAGCTCAGATCACGAACTTCTTATTGCTCAATTTAGAATAAAACTAAAGAGATCAGGGAAAATACACAGACCAGTTAGATATGATCTCACTAACATTCCTAGCGAATATACAGTGGAAGTGAAGAACAGATTTGAAGGACTAGATTTAGTAAACAGAGTCCCAGAAGAACTATGGACAGAAGTCCGAGACATTGTTCAGGAGGCGGCAACAAAGTACGTTCCAAAGAAAAAGAAAACCAAGAAGGCAAAATGGTTGTCTGCTGAGACACTGGAAGTAGCTCAAGAAAGGAGGAAAGCAAAAGGAAACAGGGATAAGGGGAGATATGCCCAGTTAAATGCGCAATTCCAGAGGTTAGCCAGAAGAGATAAGGAACTATTTTTAAATAAGCAATGCATGGAAGTGGAAGAAGACAACAGAATAGGAAGGACAAGAGACCTCTTCCAGAAAATTAGAAACATTGGAGGTAAATTTCAGGCAAAAATTGGTATGATAAGAAACAAAGATGGCAGGGAACTAACAGAAGCTGAAGAGATCAAGAGAAGGTGGCGAGACTATACAGAAGATCTGTATAGGAAGGATAACAATATTGAGGATAGTTTTGACGGTGTGGTGAATGAATTAGAACCAGACATCCTGAGGAGTGAGGTTGAATGGGCCTTAAGAAGCATTGCTAACAACAAGGCAGCAGGAGACGACGGGATCCCAGCTCAACTGTTTAAAATCTTAAAAGATGATGCTGTCAAGGTGATGCATGCCATTTGCCAGCAAATATGGAAAACACAAGAATGGCCATCAGACTGGAAAAAATCAACTTATATCCCCATACCAAAAAAGGGAAATGCGAAAGACTGCTCAAACTTCCGTACAGTGGCCCTTATTTCTCATGCCAGTAAGGTAATGCTCAAGATCCTGCAAGGAAGACTCCAGCAATACATGGAGCAAGAGTTGCCAGATGTTCAAGCTGGGTTCAGAAAAGGCAGAGGAACGAGAGACCAGATTGCCAATATCCGCTGGATAATGGAGAAAGGCAGGGAGTTTCAGAAAAACATCTACTTCTGCTTCATTGACTATTCTAAAGCCTTTGACTGTGTGGATCATAATAAATTGTGGCAAGTTCTTAGTGGGATGGGCATCCCAAGCCATCTTGTCTCTCTCCTGAGGAATCTGTACAAGGACCAAGTAGCAACAGTCAGAACTGACCACGGAACAACAGACTGGTTCAAGATTGGGAAAGGCGTACGGCAAGGCTGCATACTCTCACCCAACCTTTTTAACTTGTATGCAGAACACATCATGCGATGTGCGGGGCTTGATGAATGCAAAGCTGGGGTGAAAATTGCTGGAAGAAACATTAACAACCTCAGATATGCAGATGACACCACTCTGATGGCCGAAAGCGAGGAGGAGCTGAGGAGCCTTCTAATCAAGGTGAAAGAAGAAAGCGCAAAAGCCGGGTTGCAGCTAAACGTCAAAAAAACCAAGATTATGGCAACAAGAATGATTGACAACTGGAAAATAGAAGGCGAAACCGTGGAGGCCGTGACAGACTTTGTATTTCTAGGGGCAAAGATTACTGCAGATGCAGACTGTAGCCAGGAAATCAGAAGACGCTTACTTCTTGGGAGGAGAGCAATGTCCAGTCTCGATAAAATAGTGAAGAGTAGAGACATCACACTGGCAACCAAGATCCGCCTAGTCAAAGCCATGGTATTCCCTGTAGTCACCTACGGATGTGAGAGCTGGACCTTAGGGAAGGCTGAGCGAAGGAAGATCGATGCTTTTGAGCTGTGGTGTTGGAGGAAAGTGCTGAGAGTGCCTTGGACTGTGAGAAGATCCAACCAGTCCATCCTCCAGGAAATAAAGCCCAACTGCTCACTGGAGGGAAAGATACTAGAGACAAAGTTGAAGTACTTTGGCCACATCATGAGGAGACAGGAAAGCCTAGAGAAGACAATTATGCTGGGGAAAGTGGAAGGCAAAAGGAAGAGGGGCCGACCAAGGGCAAGATGGATGGATGGCATCCTTGAAGTGACTGGACTGACCTTGAGGGAGCTGGGGGTGGTAACGGACGACAGGGAGCTCTGGCGTGGGCTGGTCCATGAGGTCACGAAGAGTCGGAGACGACTGAACGAATGAACAACAAGCTCTAATAATGAGGGAGGAAGGACCCCCTGAAGTTTCCCGGTTGGCACGAAAAAAAGTTACAAAAAAATCATTACTTTGTTATAGTTACAAAAAAATTATTGTGGGAGACACCGGCAAAAATGATTCACCCCCTCCCCAATTTAGTAATGAGTACTGGAATATGCTAATCATTGATTGTACAACCCTACTGCCTATATAACAGATACCACACTCGTGTCGGAGTACATACGTGTGCAGGCTGCCGAAGGGGGGTCCAGTACCGCTCGGTAAAAGCCGGTTTCGCAGCGACACACCTGTGCCGCCGGGGTCTCGGAATAGCTGTGCGGTGGGCATTTGGCACAAAGCTGGTCCCCCGGGGAAGACTTGTAAGAGCCCACTTGACAGGCTGAAAGGAGAAAGAGAAAGACGCTGACAATAGCACATTATTTAGTCTGTGAGTTGCTAGAATCATAGAGTTGGAAGAGACCTCATGGGCCACCCAGTCCAACCCCCTTCTGCCATGCAGAAAAAGCACAATCAAAGCTCGCCTCCCCCTGACAGATGGCCATCCAGCCTCTGCTTAAACGTTTCCAAAGAAGAAGGAGCTTCCACTGGACTGTAAGGAAGAGAGTTCTACTGCTAAAGAGTCCAAAACGTTTAGGGTAGAACACATTTACCACTCTTAGCCCACCAAATTTCAGAATGTTCCACTTATCCATGGATTTTCGGTGAATAGATCGCCATCCAACCTTAGTTTAAAAGCTTCCAAGGAAGGAGGTTATACCACGAGGCGGAGAGTCCTGTTGTTGAACAGCTCTTACAATCAGGAAGTTCTTCCTAATGTTCATTGGAATCTCCTTTCCTGTCATTTGAAACCATTGCTCCCAGTCCGAGTTTCCCTCTTCTTTATGACACCCTTTCACATACACTGTTCCCTCATAGAATCATAGAATCAAAGAGTTGGAAGAGACCTCCTGGGCCATCCAGTCCAACCCCATTCTGCCAAGAAGCAGGAATATTGCATTCAAATCACCCCTGACAGATGGCCATCCAGCCTCTGTTATAAAAGCTTCCAAAGAAAGAGCCTCCACCACACTCCCCGGAGAGTTCCACTGCTGAACAACTCTCACAGTCAGGAAGTTCTTCCTCATGTTCAGATGGACTCTCCTCTCTTGTAGTTTGAAGCCATTGTTCCGCGTCCTAGTCTCCAGGGAAGCAGAAAACAAGCTTGCTCCCTCCTCCCTGTGGCTTCCTCTCACATATTTATTAGGCTTGGGCGGTTTTGTTCGTTGATTTCATAATTCGTTATTAATTCGTATTTAAATTAACTTACGATCCAGTATTGAGCCATGCAGGAATAGTGTGAGGAGTAAATTAGATTCAAAACAAATTTTTCACTTTATTTCGTAATTATTTTGTTATTATTTCGAAATTATTTCGAAATTATTTTCGCATGTCTGGTGCAAGTTTTATAGTTGTTTGTTTTATCACACCAACAGCCAACAACAGAGGGAGAGGGAAGCTTCAGAAGTTCCCCCTGTCCCATTTGGAGGGTTTTTTTAGCATATTGCGCAATCGCGTCTGCCATTAACAAATCGATTCATAATTTTACGAAATTTCGTATATTTCGAAATTTTTTAAAGTAAAATTTCAGAATTCTTTAAAAAAATGAAACACAAGGGCCCCCCTAAAAACGAAACGGGTTTACAACCAAATTTTTCCATTGTTACCCAAGCCTAACAGCTAGTATATATCGGCCTGGATGATCTACGGATGGAACAAATCAAGAACTTTGGTCCAAAAGCAAGGCGCTGGCTGCTGGAGCTGATGAACAACTGCACTGCATCCTGTCAGATCCCCAAAATCTGGAGGAAAGCAAGAGTCATCGCCATCTTGAAGCCAGGCAAAGACCGTAACGACCCAAAAAGTTACAGACCAATCTCTCTGTTGTGCCACCTCTACAAAGTTCTGGAGAGCCTTATTTTGCATTGAATTACGGAAAATATAGACCCCTGTCTGGTAGGCTTGGGTAAACACGGAAAAAATTGGTTCTAAACTCGTTTTGTTTTTAGGGGGCCCTTGCGTTTCGTTTTTTTAAATAATTCCGAATTTTCCTTTAAAACAATTCAAAATTTACGAAATTTCGTAAAATTACGAATCGATTCGTTATATAGGGGGCGCTGGCGGGTCGATTTTGAAGTTATTTCCGAAATTTTCTTGAAAAAAAGATCGGAAATACCAGGAAATACGAATCGCTTTCTTTGTTTCGTTAATGGAAGGTGCCCCGCCCTTCCTCCAGAACCAAGTCGTAAGTTTCTTAACTCGTAATGAAATCGTAAATACTAGGGCTGGGCGGTTTCATTCATTAATTTCGTAATTCATTATTGATTCATATTTAAATTAGCTTACGATCCGATATTGAGCCATGCAGGAGCAACTAAAAATCGAAACGAATTTTTCAATTTATTTCGTAATTGGTTTGAAATCGTTTCGAAATCGTTTCGAAATTGTTTTGAAATTGTTTCGTTATTATTTCCGTATGTCTGGTGCAAGTTTTATAGTTGTTGTTTGTGTTATCACACCAACAGTCAACAACAGAGGGAGAGGGAAGCTTCAGAAGTTTCTCCTATCCCATTTGGAGGTTTTTTTGGTGCCAATGAGATCTCTTCCAACTCTTTGATTCTATGATTCTATGAGGAGAAACGTCAGGAGGGAATGCTAGTGGAACATGGCCATACAGACCAAAACACTCGGACACCCAGTGATTCCGTCCATGAAAGCCTTTGACAACTCTGGGATTCTTTGAGTTTCCCAATCCCACGTGCAGCTCAAGGACAGGAGGATAATACATCTGGGATTCGGAGAGTCTTGCACATCCCTCGCCTTCAGATGCTTCGGATGCTCGGTAAACAGACGCCATCCTTGGGACTTGACACGCTTCATCTCGGCAGAAGGGTGGGACCGAGTGGGAGGAACGCAGCCGAGCCATCTGCCGCCCGGTCCACTTGTCCGCCCCCTCGATCCTCCGGGGAGAGCGCAGCACCTGCTAATACGCCGTCACGATGGCTGAAATGATAGACGGCTCCGTCCGTCAAAGCGATGATAGCGAAGAGTGAGCCACTCTGCTTGCCGTGATGTGGCCGCACGGTGCATACGAAAGCAGCCTGGGCAATGCTCAATGTAGCGGTGAAAGACCAAGGCTATCTTCTGAGGCGGAATGGAGCCACCTTTCCAAGTGTATTGAGACTGTCCATTTATTAGGCTTGGTTGATCAAGGAAAAAAATGGTTCTAAACTCGTTTCGTATATAGGGGGCACTGGCGGTTCGATTTTGACATTATTTCCGAAGATTGTTTATTTATTTATTTATTTATTTACTTCATTTGTTGACCGCCATTCTCAGCCCTAGGGCGACTCACGGCGGTGTACAACATATAAAAAAAGTTTACAATAAAGCAATAGCACAACAAATATCAACATAACTATCAATAATACAACAATATAATTACACTAACTCATCCGCGCCGTCTCATTGTGGAATCATAAACCAATCTCGTAATCCATATTCCGTTCCAGTCGTCATTGCCAATTGTTGTAGCACTTAGTTAAACGCCTTCTCAAATAACCATGTCTTTAGGCTCTTGCGGAATGACATAAGGGAGGGCGCCTGTCTGATGTCTACAGGGAGGGTATTCCACAGCCGGGGGGCCACCACCGAGAAGGCCCTCTCTCTCGTCCCCGCCAGGCGTGCCTGTGAGGCTGGCGGGACCGAGAGAAGGGCCTCCCCAGACGATCTCAAGGCCCTCGTGGGCTCATAGGCCAAGATGCGGTCAGAAAGGTATTTTGGGCCGGAACCGTTTAGGGCTTTGTAGGCCAACACCAGCACCTTAAATTGGGCCCGGTAGCAGATCGGCAGCCAGTGGAGCTGGAACAACAAGGGCGTTGTGTGCTCCCTGCGTCCTGCTCCTGTTAGTACCATGACTTGGCCACGGTAGTCCACGCTCTGGTTACATCCCGTTTAGACTACTGCAACGCTCTCTACGTGGGGTTGCCTTTGAAGACGGCTCAGAAGCTCCAACTAGTCCAACGCTCGGCAGCCATGATTTTAACAGGAGCGGAGCGCAGGGAGCATACAACCCCCCTGTTGTGCCAACTCCACTGGCTACCGATCTGCTACCGGGCTGGATTCAAAGTGCTAGCATTGGCCTTTAAAGCCCTAAACGGTTCCGGCCCAAGCTACCTATCCGACTGCATCTCTGCCTACGAACCCACCACGACTTTGAGATCTTCCGGGGAGGCCCTGCTCTCGATCCCGCCTGCTTCTCAAGCACGTCTGGCAGGGACAAGAGATGGGGCCTTCTCGGTGGTGGCTCCTCAGCTGTGGAACGACCTTCCTGCCGACATTAGATTAGGACCATCTCTAATGGTATTCCGCAAAAAAGTGAAGACCTGGCTGTTTGAGCAGGCGTTCGAATAATTAGTGCAATGATTGATTAATGAACACTGGAATGGATCAATGGATGACGAATTTGGATTATGTTTTTGATGATGAGATGACAGCGAATGGCTACTGTAGTAATCGTTAATTGTTTATTGTTATTAATTGTGTAATGGATTAGGTGTTAACTGTTTTTATACTGTACATTGAATTTCTGCTGTCCCTTATTGTTGTGAACTGCCGTGAGTTGCCTGCTGTCCATGGCATTCATCGACCTTGCAAAGGCATTCGACACAGTGAATGAACCGCAGCGCTCTCTGGACCATCCTCCAAAAAATCGGGTGCCCAAGCAAATTTGTGAACATCCTGCGGCTCCTCCATGATGACATGATGGCAACAGTCTTGGGCAGCAATGGCTCCCAAAGTGACCCATTTAAGGTGGAATCTGGTGTCAAACAGGGATGATGTGTTATTGCCCCAACTCTATTCTCCATCTTCATCGCTATGATACTTCACCTTGTTGACGGGAAGCTTCCCACCGGAGTGGAAATCATCTATCGGACAGATGGCAAGCTATTCAACCTCAGCAGACTGAAAGCCAAAACCAAGGTTACAACAACATCTGTTATAGAACTCCAGTATGCTGATGACAACGTCGTCTGTGCGCATTCAGAAGAAGATCTACAAGCCACTCTCAACACCTTCGCAGAAGCATACGAGAAGCTCGGCTTGTCATTGAACATTGAAAAAACCAAGGTGCTTTTCCAGCAGTCACCAGCCAATCCCTCTCCAATGCCAGTGATACAGCTTAATGGTGTAGCATTAGAAAATGTGGACCATTTCCTCTCCCTTGGCAGCCACCTCTCCACCAAAGTCAACATCGACGCCAAAATACAACACTGCCTGAGCTCTGCAAGTGCAGCATTTTTCCGAATGAGGCAGAGAGTGTTTGAGGACCAGGACATCCGTAGGGAGACCAAGGTGCTTGTCTATAAAGCCATTCCCCTCCCAACCCTGCTCTATGCCTGTGAGATGTGGACTGTCTACAGACGTCACATGCAACTCCTGGAACGATTCCATCAGCGCTGCCTCCGGAAAATCCTGCAAATCTCTTGGGAAGACAGGCGGACAAACGTCAGCGTGCTGGAAGAAGCAAAGACCACCAGCATTGAAGCGATGGTCCTCCGCCACCAACTCCGCTGGACCGGCCACGTTGTCCGGATGCCCGACCACCGTCTCCTAAAGCAGTTGCTCTACTCCGAACTTAAGAACGGAAAACGGAACGTTGGTGGACAGGAAAAGAGATTTAAAGATGGGCTCAAAGCCAACCTTAAAAACTTTGGCATAGACACTGAGAACTGGGAAGCCCTGGCCCTTGACCGCTCCAGCTGGAGGTCAGCTGTGACCAGCAGTGCTGCAGAATTTGAGGAGGCACGAGAAAGAGAGAAACGTGCCAGGAGGAAAGCGCATCAAGCCAACCCCGACCGGGACCGCCTTCCACCTGGAAACCAATGCCTTCACTGTGGGAGAAGATGCGGGTCAAGAATAGAGCTCCACAGCCACATACGGACCCACAAGAATATTGGAAGACAATCATCCTCGGAAAGCAAGGGATCGCCTAAGTAAAGTAAGCAAAGTAAATAAAGTAAATAAATAAATAACTTTCTTGCAAAAAAAGATCGGAAATACCAGGAAATACGAATCTCTTCCTTTGTTTCGTTAATGGAGGGTGCCCCTCCCTCCCTCCAGAACCATTAAAATCTCGCAGTTTCCCTTCCTTCCCTTGCCGCGAGCTTCCATGCAGAAGGGAGAGGTGGGCATGGCCAAGTCGTAAGTTTCTTAACTCGTAATGAAATCGTAAATACATTACCTTTTGAAGCGATATCGACACGTTTTGGCAACCATATCGAATCCGCGTCCGCCATCTTCCTTATGACTTCCGCCAGTGAATCGTAAATGCTGGGGGCGTGGCCTTCAGGAACGGCTGTTCTTACCCACGGCCACTTCCTTCCTCTTTGCATTGGCGGCTTTGCGGGGTGGGCTTTGCGAGGTGGGCATGGCTACCTCCCTGGCGACAAGCGGCGATCATAGAATCATAGAATCATAGAATCAAAGAGTTGGAAGAGACCTCCTGGGCCATCCAGTCCAACCCCATTCTGCCAAGAAGCAGGAATATTGCATTCAAATCACCCCTGACAGATGGCCATCCAGCCTCTGCTTAAAAGCTTCCAAAGAAGGAGCCTCCACCACACTCCGGGGCAGAGAGTTCCACTGCTGAACGGCTCTCACAGTCAGGAAGTTCTTCCTCATGTTCAGATGGAATCTCCTCTCTTGTAGTTTGAAGCCATTGTTCCGCGTCCTACTAGTCTCCAAGGAAGCAGAAAACAAGCTTGTTCCCTCCTCCCTGTGGCTTCCCCTCACATATTTATACATGGCTATCATATCTCCTCTCAGCCTTCTCTTCTTCAGGCTAAACATGCCCAGTTCTCTAAGCCGCTCCTCATAGGGCTTGTTCTCCAGACCCTTGATCATTTGAGTCGCCCACCTCTGGACACATTCCAGCTTGTCAATATCTCTCTTGAATTGTGGTGCCCAGAATTGGACACAGTATTCCAGATGTGGTCTAACCAAAGCAGAATAGAGCATGGGGAGCATGACTTCCTTAGATCTAGACACTAGGCTCCTCTTGATTCAGGCCAAAATCCCATTGGCTTTTTTTGCCGCCACATCACATTGTTGGCTCATGTTTAACTTGTTGTCCACGATGCGGAAGAGCTGGCCGTAGCTACGCCCACCTCGCAAAGCCCACCTCGCAAAGCCGCCGATGTAAAGTGGAAGGAAGTGGGCGTGGGTAAGAACAGCCGTTCCTGAAGGCCACGCCCTGAGCATTTACGATTCACTGGCGGAAGTCGTAAGGAAGATGGCGGACTTGGCTTCGATATGGCAAAAACACTTCCGGTTTGCCAAAACGTGTCGATATCGCTTCAAAAGGTAATTTATTTACGATTTCATTACGAGTTAAGAAATTTACGACTTGGATCAACCAACCCTAGTGTATATATGTGTGTGTGTAAGAACACTTGCCTGTGTGAAGAAAGTGTGAATGTTGCAATTGCAAGCTTGAATTGCAATCAGTGAGAGTATCTTCATAGAGGTTTGTTTTTTTTGTCGTGGTGCACGAGTCTTAATTGTGCAAAGGCCTTCCCGGCCACCACCAATGCCTGGGCCTCAAACGTAAGTGAAGAATCCAGGAGGACCCCCAAACTGTGGACCTGTGACTTCAGGGGGAGTGCAACCCCATCCAGCACTGGTTGCCACCCTATACCCCGATCCGGTTTACAATCAACCAGGAGGACCTCTGTCTTGTCGGGATTAATCTTCAGCTTGTTCATCCTCATCCAGACAGCCACAGCGGTCAGGCTCTCGTCCAGCACTCGAGGGGCTTCCTTGGAGTTAGGTGGAAAAGAGTAGTAGAGTTGTGTGTCATCTGCATAGAGATGGCACCCAACTCCAAAACTCCGGATGACCTCTCCCAGCGGTTTCATGTAGATGTTGAAGAGCATGGGAGACAGAATGGAACCTTGCGGGACCCCACAGGTCAAAGGCCAGGGGTCCGAGCAGGCGTCTCCAGCTTCACCATCTGGGAACGGCCCTCCAGGAAGGAACAGAACAACGACAAAGCCGTGTCTCCAAGGCCCATCCCGGAGAGGCGTCCCAGAAGGATACCATGATTGATGGTATCAAAAGCTGTTGAGATGTCCTACGGAGATCATCCACCAAGGCGACCAAAGCTGCCTTGGTGCCATGGCCAGGCCTGAAACCATACTGTGACTGATCCAGGTAGTTGATGTCATCCAGGAAGCCCTGAAGCTGAGCAGCGACCACCCGCTCCAACACCTTGCCCAGAAAAGTCAATGTGCCCTACAAGCGAGGTGGGTTTTGTGTTGATTAGCTTAAAACAATGGAGGTCCATGCCTCTAAACGTTTCCCCATTAGGGGCAATAGACTGAATCTTTTCAAGAAGTTCCCAAAATTCAGAAAGCTCCCGAAAAACAGGATGGAGAGGCAGCCGAAAACAGGACACTGAAAATGGCACAGGTTTTTTCTGATTTGTGCTTTAGCCTTGTGGACCTTATCCCTACAGGAGTTGCCTGTTTGTTTGAATTCTTCTTTGGTGGTTTCTCCCTTTTTCCACTTCTTGTGCATGTCGCTTTTGTGTTTTAGCACAGTTAGAAGTTCTTTGGACATCCATTCCGGCTTCTTTGCACTTGTCCTATTTTTTACTCTTTCTTGGCACAGTTTGCAATTGCTGCATAGATGATGGCTGCATAGAGCCTGCGTTTTGTGCAAAGCCCACCCTGCTAATCCATCTCTTCTAACCTAGGTCTATGGAGAAGGACATAATGTAGCGATAGCTTTTAAATGAGAATAGCTTGTCAGGGAAAGGTGGCAGCTATAATTGAAGACCTCCAACATGGCTGCATAGAGAAAGGGCTTTAAATGCCGGTGTTTAAAAGCAAAGCACTTGAAGCTTTCTGCCTCGATAGACAAACCTATTTGGCTTTCATTTTGCCTGCTTGCCTTCGGAGAGACTAAGTGAGATTTGTTATGCTTCTTCTTTTGCCAAAGTGGAACCGATCCTTTAGGGAATCTCCCGTTATTCCGACCAACGTACCCGGAGAATACGTTCCTCATTCTTCCTCCGATATGGGGCAAACCCGTTGATTAAAAATGGTCAGATTATTGCATTAATAATAATAATAATAATAATAATAATAATAATAATACAAAAGCCTGTGTGACATCCTCATTATTACTATTTATTGTTGTTATTATTATTATTATTATTATTATTATTATTATTATTACTGCCCTGTGCCGGAGGACACAGGTTCAAATCCGGGGAGAGGCGGATGAGCTCCCTTTATCAGCTCCAGCTCCTCATGCGGGGACATGACAGAAGCCTCCCACAAGGATGATAAAACATCCAATCATCCGGGCAACGTCTTTGCAGACGACCAATTCTCTCACACCAGAAGCGACTTACAGTTTCTCAAGTCGCTCCGCACACAACAAAAATTATTATTATTATTATTATTATTATTATTATTATTTAATACAAAAGCCTGTGTCACATCCTAATTATTACTATTTATTGTTGTTGTTGTACCAATTTATTATTATTATTATTATTATTATTATTATTATTATTTACCTATTATTATTATTATTATTATTTAATACAAAAGCCTGTGTCACATAATTATTACTATTTATTGTTGTTGTTGTACCAATTTATTCTTATTATTATTATTATTTACCTATTATTATTATTATTATTATTATTATTATTATTATTATTATATAATACAAAAGCCTGTGTCGCATCCTGATTATTACTATTTATTGTTGTTGTTGTACCAATTTATTATTATTATTATTATTATTATTATTATTATTATTATTATTATTTACCTGTCTCTCCTTATGGATCTACATTCATGCACCACTGGGTGGAA